>NW_017257797.1:47149-56329 GCF_001594055.1 Mycetomoellerius zeteki
GGGGGAGGGGGTGCGGTGGGTCGAGGTTGGTGGAGGTGTGAGCGAAATTCTTATTATAATTAGGTACAAATTGAATAACTTCTATTGCACATAACGCCCTCTAGAGGCGCCATTCAAGCGAAATACTGCACAGTTATACTTTACTCGGCAAGACCTTTCCAACGATATATATTTTGTATCAATTCGCGATTATCACTTTGGCCACTTCCCTTGTAAGCCCCAGACCTTCTATGAGAGCGGAATAATGAAATTGTTGGAAAAATGGCAAGAGGTCATCAACAAAAACGGAGAATATATCATTGATTAAAATTCATCCTTTGTATGAAAAAAACTTGTTTCATTTTAGCCTTCAAAAACCGAACGAATATATGGATCCACCCAATATATTAATATATATACACACATATACAATTGTATATACTATTTGTAGTGTAGTGTTTTGTTATTAGTAATTGATGTCGTGGAGCTGCTCCCGTCTTTTTTGACGCGTGCCCCCTTTTTTCTTCTTTTCTTTAGTTTTCTATTTAGTTATATATATATAGTTTAAGGCGGTTTACGTGCGTTATTAATTTTTTCCGTCCTATTTTTAACATATAGTTAACGTCGGAATTTTTTTCTGAGATAGCGTATGGTCCCGTCCATAACGCGTCTAGTTTTTTTGATCGTCCACGGCGTAGCATTTCGTCGTGGAGTAGCACTCTGTCCCCTGTCTTGAAATAGGTTTCCTATCATAGTCCTTTGCCTTTCGTTTTTCTTCTTGTAAATGTTGTTTTGCTGTCTGATTTGCTGCTCGTAACCGTTCCTTTAGCTCTTGCGCGTAATCGTCGTAGGTGTACGTGGGTTTTGGGGGGGGGGGATGGATAGGGCCGATGGTAGGGTAGCCTGATACCCATAAACTAGCTCGAATGGTGTATATCCCATTGCCGTATGTGGTGTAGTCTTAAACGTAAAAATTGCATACGGTATCCACTCGTCCCAATTGGTTTGCTCTTCGTTAATGTAGTGACGAAGGTATTCGATTAGCGTCCGATGCGTTCGTTCGAGAGCTCCGTTGCTTTCCGGATGATAGGCGGTTGTTTGTATTTTTTCTGTCTTTAATAGTCGGCACACGTTTTTAAACATTTCATTAACGAAGTTAGTCCCTTGATCGGTCAGCACTTTTTCTGGTATTCCATGTTTAATAAATTCCTTCGCGACGGTTGCTGCTTCTTGATTAGAGATCGGTATTGCTTTACTAAATTTGGTTAAGCAGTCTTGAAAGGTTAAAAAAAAATGTATTTATTTCCCGTGTCCGTCACGGTTAGCGGTCCTACTATATTTAAAGCGCATTTTTCGAATGGTTTATCGGGCGTTTCTGTTATTACTAGTGGTGCCTTAATTTTTCTGTTTAATTTGTTTTTTTGGCAGTATTCACATTTCGCGATGTACTTTTCGACATCTTTCGTTATTCCTGGCCACGTGTGGTACATACGAATTCTATTTAAGGTGCGTTCAACTCCTGGATGTCCTCCTGTGGGCGCATCGTGATATTCGTATCTTCTGCTTTTCTTCCTCGTTGTAATTTCTTCCATCGTGGTCTCCTTTATTTATGTTGCAGATATTTGCAGCTACGTTTCTGCTTAACGCATCAGCGTTTGCGTTAGCTTTTCCTAATTTGTTAACTATTTCATAATCATACTCCTCTAGTTTTAATCTCCAGCGGATCAGTCGCGATCCGGGATCATTTATATTAAACAGTCATATCAATGGTTTGTGGTCTGTAATTATTTTGAATTTTGTTCCGTATAAGTACGGTCTATAATGTTTAATGGCCCAGACTGTCGCGAGTAATTCCTTTTCTGTTGTATTATAATTCAATTCCGCTCGCGATAATACACGGTTAGCGTACGCGATTGGGCGATCCTGACCTACCGTACCTGAGATAATACGGCGCCGACGGCGTAATGTGATGCGTCTGTGGTGACGATGAACTCCTGCTCGAAGTTTGGATAACTTAGCACTGGAGCGGACGTTAATCTATTTTTTAATTCTTCAAATGCATTCTGTTGCTCTGAAGACCATACAAATGTTTCGTTTTTTCTTGTTAACTTTGTTAGAGGCTTAGTTACTTTCAAGAAATCTTTAATGAATTTACGATAGTATCCGGCAAGTCCTATAAATGATTGTATATCCTTTATCCTTTTTGGTACCGGAAATTTGCTTACGGTTTCTAGTTTTGATGGATCGGGCAGGATTCCTTGCTCGGTGATAATGTGTCCTAAATAAATTACTTCTTTTCGTAAAAAGGCACTTTTCAGGTCGTAACTTTAAATCGTTCTTGCGTAACCTTTTGAGTACTTCTGTCAACCGTTTATTGTGTTCTATTAAACTTGATCCGTATACTATAACAATATCGTCTAAGTATACTAGACATTTCAATCCCTGCATTCCTGTCAGAATAGTATTCATTAGTCGTTGGAATGTCGCGGGTGCGTTTTTTAGTCCAAACGGCATTCGATTAAATTCGTAAAGCGTAGAGAAGGCTGTCTTCCCTTTATCTCGCTCCGCCATAGATATCTGGTGATAACCGGACGCAAGATCTAGTGTCGTGAAATACTTGGCATTTCCTAATTGGTCGAGTATATCCGTTATATTAGGGATAGGAAATGAATCTCCGATGGTTAGATCATTTAATTTTCGAAAATCGATTACGATTCGTAGCCTCGGTTTTCCGGATGCGTCGGCCTTTTTCGGAACTACTAGAAGAGGTGCATTCCATTGACTATTACTGGGTTGTATTATCCCGTGTCCCAGCATTTCGTGTATTTACTTATTCACTTCTTTTTTATGCTTCTCGGGAAGGCGTATGGTCGTACGTTTACGGTCGCGGAGTCAGCGCGCGTCGTTATCTCGTGCGATAAGACACTCGTACACGTCAGTGATTCTCCCTCTAAATGAAACATGTCGTTATATTCGTCGCATACATGCAATAATATTTCTTTCTCCTCTTGATTTAAATGCGCCATCTGTATTAATTGCTTAATTCTTTCTTCGCGTGGTTCTTCAAGTCGCTCGCTTGGTTTCGCGGCGTTTATTGTTATTTTTTTGCTAGGTTTGTTTGCAAATTCTTCGATAATTACTTGTAGCACTTGTATTTCCGTCATGCTCTTCGTAATATTTAGAATGCTCACGGGGCATGTGTAATTGCGGGGCTCTACTAAGCAGTATCCGATGAAGATCCCTGGCGACGGTTCTTCTGGTTGTGTCACGCCGATCTTATTTCGATCGATTGTGACCTGTACAATGGTTTTGCTTCGCGGTTTTAGCCTTATTCTCTTAAATGGATAGAGTCTGAAAGTTGACTTTCCTATCTGAATTCGTTTATTACAGTAGTCACACGTAGTAATGTATTTTTTGATAAAGTCGGCTCCTAGTGTACCGTCGTATTCCATGGCTTCGTCATCTTTTACGACATAGAAAGGATGTTTGATCACGCCGTCTCGTATTTATATTGTCACGTAGGTTTTTCCTAGTGTTGTAAAGGTATATGTATATCCAGTGATTCCAGTAAGTTTGGTTTTGTCTTCGAAGATAATTGCTGTCCCCTTTAGTGTTTTTAATTTTACTAGAGAAGTAATCGTGCCTGTGTCGAATAGGTCAATTTTTCCCCTCTCTGCTTCGCGTATGGGTAATGTCACTAAGTCGAGACCTATTTCTCTGATTGTTTCTCGCTTCACATGGGTAACACGATACTCGGCTGCGGTACGCGCTTTACGAGATGAATTTCCCTTGTCATCGTCGCTGTCGTGATTCTGAAGTCTCTTGGCGATCTTCCTTTTTGCTACTGCGTTTATGGTTAGAGTTTCGTCGGGTGGTTTGATTGACGTTTTTCTCCAGTGGCGTAGCGTTATCTCTCGCGGGCCTGCCGTGCAACGATCAGCATTCGTCGCGCACGTATCCGGTCTTCCTGCAGTATTTGCAGTATTTATTTATGGCATTTACTCACGGATTTCGCTCGGGTTTTGGCAGTGAAAATCAACTACGACAATCGCGTGCGTAATGTCCCGTTCTATCGCATTTTAGGCATTTTGGAGTCGAAGGTTTCGTCTGTCGCTCGGCGTCTTTATTTTTATGTTGGAAGCTTTGTCGATAGCTCATTCCTTTCATTTTTTCTTCGGCGGTCGCGCCTGCTATTGCTTCTTGCAGAGTTTTATAGTTTTGCGTTCGTACTATCAATTTAATTTCGTCACTCAGCCCGATTTGGAAATTTCGCAAGGCTTGATGTTTAATCATTTCTAATATGGTTCGCTGTTGCTCGGGGCTGTGTTTCTCCCCTTCTATCATGGATTCGTACAATTCCATGGCGAGCACGTCTACACGGCGTCCGAAATTTTGCACGCCTTCTCCGTGTTTTTGCTTTAGGAAATTAAACTCTACTTGGAGATGCGTAGTACTGCGTTTGCTAAGATATTCGCTCTCGAGTTCCGTTTTTAATTGTTCGTAACTGCGAACGTCGCAGATGTGAAAGTCGAGCATGGCTTTCCCCTTTAATTTGGTACACACTATTGCTTCTAATAATATGTGTTTATCGGCAGGATTGAAATTTTTTATCGCGTAGCTGCTGGCATTTACGAATTCGCGGACTCAGCTTCGCGAAGTCAGGCCATCAAACTCGGATATCATATCTCGCGCTTCCTTTAATCGGAGATAATTGTTGGATGTCTCTGCTTGGTTTCGAATGTTTTCCTGCATGCGCCCGTAGATCATGTCCAGAGCATCGCTCGTATGATCGTGATTTACTCGTCTTTGCTCGTAACTGTGGGTATGGTCAAAACCTATGCAATCTTCTAAACTATTCATTCGGGTCCGAATTCCTCGAATCTCTTGCAATAGCTCTTGTAATAACGCGGGCGTTCCTAGATCCGCGTCAGATTCTCGACGTTGCGCGTTTACTGCGTATGTCGCTCCCTGCGTAATTTCACGTTGTATTTCGCCTTCTCCCCTTGTTGCGAATACATCGGATGGGTTTTGCGCCATTTTTTGAATTGTATAGTATATATCTCTTCTGGATCGAAGATCTCGCTCTCGTAAGAGGTCAATGAAAACTCGCGCCTAAGGCTTACTTGGCTCAGTGTTCGGCTTAGATACGGTCTCGTTCGTCCGTTAGTCGGTTGAGCGTTGTTAATTTATTTATATATATACTAATAATAATAATAATGATGCCGGTCGGCGGGGACGCTAGAGGAAGGCGAAATAAGCAACAATTGTCTGAGATAAACACGGTTATGTTTTAGAACGTTAAAACAATAAAAGGAGAATTTGTAAAGATAAACAAAACCGCTTTTGTCAGAATAGCATCAGTGGTGCTTTCATCATTTTGTTCTTCGGCTATATTTCCAACGATGTACTTCTCAAGTTAAATGGATAATGGGACGGGCCGCTGCTTGAGCCGCGTCTCAGGCCCCGTTAAATAATGTATTGATCATCATCAAGCCGTAGTCAGATAGATAAGCGAACGGGCCGCTACCTGAGCCGCTTCTGAGGCCCCGTCTAGAAATGAGCGTGCGTAGTGCACCGTCTGAGCCGCTCGTCAGACGTCGTTGGAATGGTACTCGCTAAATACCACCTGAGACGAATCGTTAGGTTTGATGGCCAAAGGCTGAAGTGACGGTTGCATTCGTAGCCTTAACGCTTTGCAAACCGTATTGTTCTAGAAAGCCACGTCTTTCCGTACTTACAATGTCCTCGGATCTTACGATCCTTCCTCAATGTTCTTGATGTTAGCAAAAGTAGATAACGCCGTCCTTGACACTTTAATTTCCTCAAAGGTTGTTAGTAAGGAAAGTCCGTTGCGATCTTACGTACGAAGAAAAATGCCGCCATCAAATCAATAAAACGAACTTAGCCACCAAGCGCGCCGGGCGGGGGCATTTACGCTCTGAAGATGCCCTCTTGCAAAGCTCCTTTCGGCTAGTAGCAAGCATTCCTGATTTTTCAGTCAATTATTGAACAATCGTCAATAGCGTCGTTAGTTATTAAGCTAGTATCTGTCTTATCAAAAGTAAATTCGCGCTCGATTATTACGTTAACCGGTGAAATGGGTGCGCTGTCGCTTGAGTCGTATAGATTTAAGGCTTTTCGTGCGCTATCACGGATTTCCGCAAGTGCGTCGGTCGCGATTCGCACGGAAGTTCGTGGGCTAGATTCTAGCGTGCGTCGCGCCGATTCGCTGAGTAGCCACGATTTATTCGGGGTAGATTTACTATGAATGTCCTCGCCTTCGGACATTCGCGTCGCAATAATAATTACAGAAGACTTACAGTACTAACAAGTAATACTACCCAAGTGTTAATCACCGATCGTCTTGAAATTTGGTCTACATATTCTTTAATGGAAAATATTTGATACGTATTTTTTTATATCGGCTAAAAAAACATTTTAAGGGGGCTAAAAAAATGTTTTAACATTGTAAAAACTACTATCGCAACGTGTATATTGTGTCACCGTGGGCTTCTTGCTTGGATGTTTGAAAAATACATTTAAAATTGGCTGAAATGTATTACCTGGGGGTTTTTGGTATCAGGGATTACGAATCTGAAGTCAGAATTTTAAAATTCAAAATGTATCCAATATGGCTGACGAATTTTCAAGAAATTGTTTAATTTCCATAAGAATGTGAATACTGGTTTTTGAGATCGCTTAATACGAACTTGGAGTCAGATTTTCAAAATTAGAATAAATAATTATTTTAAAATACACTTCTTTGTTTTGCCTGCAGTTAGCCTACTGTGATAGTAGTTTCCAGGGTCTACCGCGAGGAGGTTGCAGTGCTATTATAGACCCCATTTTTTTTTAATTTTATTTATTTTTTTTTAGTTTTGTTATTTTTTGTTTTTTTGTTTTTTGTTTCTTGTTTTATATATTAAAAAATTTTTACGGTGACACAATATATACGTTGCGATAGTAGTTTTACAATGTTAAAACATTTTTTTAGCCCCCTTAAAATGTTTTTTAGCCGATATAAAAAAATACGTATCAAATATTTTCCATTAAAGAATATGTAGACCAAATTTCAAGACGATCGGTGATTAACACTTGGGTAGTGTTACTTGTAAGACGAATCGCATGTTGCCCTCTTCTCGCTTGGTTCGTTGTCCCGCGAGGTCCTTCGGAGTCTCGTCTGCTGCAGTCTGCGTCGGCTGTTGAGATCGCGCTGTATTCCCTTGCCGCTGTCTCGTGCAGGATCGTAAGGGTGATTGGGTGATGTTTCGGATCCTAGTAGCCTTCGTCGTACGTCGGCAGCTCCGAGCGTCGACTTCTATGTTGTGGCGTTGTCTCACTCGGTTCTCGTGCGTTAGTTGGCTAGTTGCTAGCTCTTAATGCAACGTATATTCTGCCGTGTGCATACGTGTCTTCTCTCGATGGAGAAACCGTAATCGGAGATTTTTTTTTCTTTGGCCCGTTACCACTGCGCGGTTTTACAGGTCTTGGCGCGTCTCCTCCGGCGGCGAAGCTCGTTGGGCTCTTTTAGATTTCCCTTTTATGTTTCGGTAATATACCCACCAGGATGTTTCGTTTATCCCACCACTGTCACCAATTTTGTTGTACCTTTCGGTGCAACAAGGTATAATTTTGGGGGTTCGGTCCGCCTGAAAGGTTGGGATCCACGAGGAGCGCTAACGAGGGTGCACGAGTGAACAATCACTTTACAAGTTTTCACAATTTTTATTAGAAAACTCCTTTTCTTAACCCCTCTTACAAGATTCGGTTAAATATTGTATTAGATATTCGCATAAGTATTTCATAGCTTACTTTAATGATTGCGTTCGCGCTCGCGATAATGGTCAGGATGGTCGGTGTCGCAGTTATAAAGTTACACCGGCGTTCGCGGCGCGTAACGTCTCGTTAGGTTTCCTTATCGGAACGAACTTGAACTCGAACTCTTCCGGTCTGCGACTAGGCAGCCGAATATAAAAGAATCGCGGTGTCCTATTACGATTCCTGCCGTGACCATATATGGTCACGGGAATTGTTCGGTGCGTGTGCGATTTTAGTCTGCATAAATTCGCAGCCTTGCATTTCCGCGTGCCGTTGCCGAAATGCAAAGGTTGCTTTTTGATAATAATCTTGCATTTCCGTAAGCCTGTTACCATGCCGAAATGCAGGACTAATTCGTGGTAGCACTCGGGGCTACAACAATGTGTACAGAGATAGAATAAGTATATATCTGGAGACACGGTAGTGTCTCGGCGCTAAGCCAAGCGCAGCGACACTGCCGTGCCTCCTTTACGCGAGCAGGCGAGTTGTGGCAGATTGAGATTATCGAATCTCAAGAACGGCTGAACGGATTAAGTTCTATATACGCTCAATCGAGAGCCACCGCTTAGATTGTATAATATAATAAAAGTACTTTTATTTTTTTCCTGCGTGCCCTACGAGCGGAGATATCGCGACGCAAAGTTCCGAACTGCTATTTTTTAGAAGACAGTTTCAGATACGTCGTCGTCATTGTCATTATTATTGTCGTCGTCGACCACATTCCGCGCATTCCTTTCTTCTCCGTCTGACATTCTTTACGCAAGGAGCGCTAGTTCCGTGTCCTGCTGACATTCGTTATGCAAGGAGTATATATACATATATGTCATCACATATATACATACAATTTGACGCGCGCGTGATGTAAAAATACGATGTGACGCACACTATTATTAATTAAATTATTAGTCGGCGCAAATTATTAATTAAAATTAAAATGAAATATTAATTAAAATTGAAATAAAATATCGAGATTGTTGTTGAAGATCTAGGTATTTACAGCGTCGAGGAAGAGGGTGTCTAGATGTTCACCGTCGAGGAATTAAGCGTCTAGGTGTTCGTCGTCGAACAATTAAGCGTCTAGATGTTTGTCGTCGAGGAAGTTGGTGTCTAGATGTGCGCCGTCGAGGAAATGGGTGTCTAGGTGTTCGCCGTTGAGGAAGTGGGTGTCTAGATGTTCGCCGTCGAGGAATTAAGTGTCTAGGTGTTGTCTACATGTTCGCTGTCGAAAAAGTTGGTGTCTAGATGTTCGCCGTCGAGGAAATGAGTGTCTAGGTATTCGCCGTCGAAGAAATGGGTTTCTAGGTGATCGCCGTTGAGGTAGTTGGTGTCTAGGTGTTCGCCATCGAGGAAATGGGTGTCTAGGTGTTCGCCGTCGACGAATTA
>NW_017257797.1:56715-57029 GCF_001594055.1 Mycetomoellerius zeteki
TGGGTGTCTAGGTGATCGCTGTCGAGGAAGTTGGTGTCTAGATGTTCGCCGTCGAGAAAATGTGTGTCTAGGTGTTCGTCGTCGAGTTAAGTGTCTAGGTGATCGCCGTCGAGGAAGTGGGTATCTAGGTGTTCATCGTTGAGGTAGTTGGTATCTAGGTGTTCGCCATCGAAGAAGTGGGTGTCTAGGTGTTCGCCGTCTAGGAATTTGGTGTGTAGATGTTGTCTACATGTTTGCTGTCGAGGAAGTGGGTATCTAGGTGTTCGCCGTCGAGGAAATGGGTGTCTAGGTTATACTATATCGATACCTAATAT
>NW_017257797.1:59276-63579 GCF_001594055.1 Mycetomoellerius zeteki
TTAGGTAACACAGCCTGCCAATGACGTGACCTGTGACGCGGTGATCACATAACTTGATAAAGATAATTTTTAAAGGTAATTTTTAGTAATTAATATCTTGTTAACTATTGCGAAAATTACAAAATAGTACAGGACTTTTCGACTCAGTTTAGTCCGCTCTATCTGAGCGTCAGGTGAGTTATGGAACACCCTGTATATATACCCACATATACAGGGTGATTACTAATGGTTGTACCAACTACTTACTATAAGACTTACCTACTGCATGACTTACCGACTGCACTTGTAATTTACTAAACGCTCCTTAGATGGCAGTTGCTTCGTCCGGCGCGCGAGCAGGTCCGACGTACATACAAAGGCCCTTGGTGAAAAATTTTTCTCAGACCTTATTTGTATAATTTTTCAGAATATCTGTGTGATTTTATAATCTTTTCAGATTTTTTTATAACAATTTCCATAAATACATTAAAACATTTTCATAAATATTTAGAATGTTTGGAAAGTGTACATCTCTTTGAATTTTTCATACATGTGAATTCTGAAATATTCTGAGATTTCTCATTCCACAATTTAAAAAAAATACTTTTAAATATTTTAGATTTTATAACACTTTCCATCGCACGCGGGCCGCCACCGCCGCCGCACGGTCCCCGCTATAATTACCATGTATACTCACCGTGTATACTTACCATCTCTCTCTCACTCTTATGCGGTATCTTCTTCTTATGCAGCAGTATTTTTTTCTCGCACGCAGAATTTTTATTTTTATTTATATATATTTAATTATTTTATTTATATATATTTAATTATTTTATTTATATATATTTAATTATTTTGTTATTTTTATTTCATTTTATATCATTTTATTTTATAACTTTACATTTATGTTTGCGCGTATTATTTAATAACAGCGCGATGTGTCCATATGGCCGCGCGCAATGATATGAGCGTAATATGACGCCGCGAAGAAGGAAGGAATAAAATGTGAAGACGGAGATATGTTTACTAAAGCAATTATATATTTACCATACTTTCTGGTTTTCCCCAATGCAGCTTCATATTTTCTCCATCTGAACGCTTTCCGCAACTACTCGATCGCAAAGATCTTAAATCTATCGCAGAATCGAACGCTTAATACGGGCGCGATGATATGTAACGCAGAAGTAAGATGGATGACCGTAGGAAGGATGGAAAGAAGCGAAGAATGTGAATAAATGTGAACATTGAATTAACCTATATGTATATTTATTTAAATTGTATTTATAAAGTTTATGTAAAATTATGCATACATATATCAATAAATAAAAGTAGGGCTAAGCTTAGTTACAATATAAAGCCAGTTACAATATAAAGAATATTTAATAAATATACAAATGTTTCGACGCCAATCGAGTCATTTTCAATGTAAACACAAACAATATTACATAAATTATCGGAATATTCGGTTAAATTATAATATCCAGTAAAAACATCGGTTATTTCGTATTCGCTATTATGTGCGGTCCATATGTAAAGGCATAACTCGAATGATGTAAAGGTGATCTCATCTCACTTTTCAAAATTCTACAATCTTGATTTGTCGTGATGATGTAAGTCAGACGCCGAGAGGAAAACGCAAAATTAACTAAGCTATGTGTATATATATATATGTATATATAATAAAAGGTAAGCCATGATGCTATATTGGAGAGACACGTATCCTCGACGATGTCAGGCGACGTTAATTTATATAAGTATTAGGGTTCTCGCTGTTGCACCCCAAATGTTATATCATCGTCCTGATCCGCGTCTCTCCTCCTCCGCTGCCTATCCAATCTTCTGTTTATTTTTTCGAAGTCGTCGATGGTACTTTTAGCTAATCCTATCAAGACGTTGCTCAATTGTGCAATAACACCAGCGGTCTCATATCTGGAAAAAAGAATAAAAATCTGAAAATGCAAATGAATAAGAAGAGACAATAAGGTAATGGGAATTTGCACTATTATTGGCGAGAACATCAAAATATCGTCCTAAATCTTTTCACATCGTTTAAAATAACATGTACAAGTAAAAATAATAATAACACAATCCGTAAAGGCCATACGAGTCACGGGCTGATGAAGATGCCAACGATTAATTTCAATCTTAATTAATCATTAATGTGTAGAATCCTCTTTATTGAACGTTTCGACTCACTTTGGAGTCCTCCTCGGCAATACATATGTGTAAATCTGATCTTCATTATATACATTTAGTTAATTTCAGTCTCACATCTCCGAAACCAAACGTAATACATATAAATTTAAAAAAAGTAGACGGTGATTGACGCATTTTTCAGGCAGCGTAAATGAAAACAATTTCTGTAGACTCGAATTCTTAAAATAAAAATAATAATAACACAATCCGTAAAGGCCATACGAGTCAAGGGCTGATGAAAGTGCCAACGATTAATTTCAATCTTAATTAATCATAAATGTGTAGAATCCTCTTTATTGAACGTTTCGACTCACTTTGAGAAACGTTCAATAAAGAGGATTCTACACATTAATGATTAATTAAGATTGAAATTAATCGTTGGCACCTTCATCAGCCCGTGACTCGTATGGCCTTTACGGATTGTGTTATTATTATTTTTATTTTAAGAATTCGAGTCTACAGAAATTGTTAACATGTACAAGATTAGTATTATATATCAAATTGTTTTTTCCACGTCTCAAAAATCGGGATAAATATCCGGATGAGAATAAATACAAAAATATAAAATATAAATAAATGACAACGAATATAATCTATAATCTTGACTCATCAAGATGAGAAAATACTGATACCGAGATTTAATCTTAATAGAAATAACTGCTAGAACATTCTCATCTCGCTCGAATGCATCACTACGAATTACTGAATTAATAATATAATACTTACGTTTTCCTCAGCAGCTCATTATCATTGCGAATATCTATCGCAGCTTCCAACTCATTGGGTATACGTTGATCGATCTCGGCAGCCTCATACTGCAAATTGAACGCACTATCTACTAATTCAGCGGACTTTTGCATCAGTTGCAATGCCTGCACGTTAATAGAGTGTGCGCAACCAATCAAATTATTAATGTTCGTCATTCTTAAATTCTGATTTTGGTAAAAGAACCCGCTATAATAATCCGTTGACAGACTGACTGACCGCGGGAGCTGTGCGAGATTTTATTGTAAAGATGTTCGCTATAATATGATATCATTCCGAGAAAAAGCACTCAATATCATCGAAAAAGTGCAATGCCTCGGTCAAAAGTATATTACGCGTTCGAATGATTCCACGAATAAACTTCAGCATTTTATCAGTTATAATTAGATCTACATTTCATATCAGCAGTAAAAAATATAATGTATCAGTCAAAAGTATATTACTAGTATTTCGGGCTAAAATATGTCTCACGTTCAAAAGATTCCACACCTCAGCATTTTTATCTGTTGCAGCTCTTCGCATATTATTGAAGCGCAATTAAACGTATATCTAACGCTATCGGTACACAGTCGAACCGTTATCGAACAGCTATCGAACTGCTATCAGAACACAATCGAACCGTTATTGAACAGCTATCGAACAGCTGTAAACCGCTATAAATAGCTGTCGAACTGCCATCGAACCGCTATCAGTACACTGTAAAACAGATATCGATCCGCTATAAACCGCAATCGAATTAATATAAACAGCTGTCGAACACCTATCAGTTCATTTTCAACAAGTATCTACTTATATCAGTCATATTATTACTATGGGTGATACAGGTAACAGAAATAAAACTTATTAATGTGTGTGATACATTTATTTAAAAAAAGTCTTACAATTCTTTCTGGCGTCGAGACCACCAGTTGAATATCTTAAATACATTTTGCAAAAAACAATTGTTAGCGTGTCGTCCACATCGTATAGTATTACAGTCATCTAGATTACGTAGCGATTCCACATCTTCGTAATGCGCATCCAGAGTTTCAATGATTACATCATCGCTGTCGAGTATATCAGCTAGCCAATGTCGTTTTTCAAGCCCCTTTACATATACGAGAGCTTCATCCTCTTCTATCACAGCCTCTTTAATCAGGTGTTTCACCATGCTGTACAGGACTATCCCATCGTCTCACCGCAATCCATGGCGATAAGCACTCAACCAGGAAGCGCAAGATTTGTCGGATCTTGTCAGAAAATTCCATGGCATAGGACATGAAAAAATATAGTGAGTGAGAATGGCTCCTCTTCTCAGCATCGCCACTTCCTTGACGATAAATTTTTTGCCGACGACGAATCCTTGCAGATCCACAAACGTCGG
>NW_017257797.1:64011-65106 GCF_001594055.1 Mycetomoellerius zeteki
CTATAGAGCAAAGATGACGTATCGCAGCTTCTCAAGCTGAGTCGCCGTTTTGACGGACCATGAATGTTTGGTAGTACTCTGTCACAGAGGATACTCGTACAGATCCCACGAGCGAAAACTCATGCTCAGATAACGACCGCTTTCCAATGCTCGCAGCATTGACAATTTATTCATCTCGTTTAATGTAACATGAGGCATCCGCCACTGCACTTTGAATAATTCAACCTTAGGCTCCGTCGCAGGATTTCTCACCAAGCAATTGTAATTGTTGCGCGATCAAAATCAATTTGTGACGAGCGTTAACGACCACGCGTTTGTAATCTTCGCAAAAGTCCAACAACATGTTGAGCGGTACGCAAAAATTAAAGTATCCTTCCTCCATGTCGGATCTAGTGTTCCATCCAGCGTTCAGCGCAATCAATGATTTGTCGTACGTCAGCGACACATAGTTCTTGAGGATACTGGTAACTCCGACGTTTCTGTTGCGGTCAATCTCCACACCATTCAGTTCGTATCGAATTTCATCGAACATGAACGCCACGTAATTATTTCCAAGCGTTGTTGGCGAATCATCATCTTTCTTCTTCAGCGTCAATTTTCCTTCAACGTAGAGAAAACTGTCGCACGGCAACGTGTATAAATCCTGCTGCTGTATGGGTATCCGTATCTCATCGCTATGAGCAAACGTTGTGTTGGCGTATGGATTGTATGTGTGAATCTCGATCTTGACGATGCGGTCGTCAAAGATTGGCTCGCTGGCAATGATTAAAATATCAGTCATTTCGTACGATGAATCCCAACGACTTTAAAAATGCTATGCTGGAAGCAGTGAGTTTCTTTCTAGTTTCTCTGGTAATAGGCGTATCTCTCGTCCGTTTCAACTGTTCGTTCAACACAAGCATCTCATGTTAGCGCCGTCGTACATGCAATCTAACGGTCATCTCCTCTCCACGAAAATCGAGCATTCGACCATCTTGATCCACCACGCGAATCATCAGATCTGTAATGCTCCGTACGATCGGAAGGTAAATGATTTGCGTCGGCCTTTCCGATATCTTATGTCCTAGCGGCACGCTCGGTGAAAACTCATGTATC
>NW_017257797.1:65135-70330 GCF_001594055.1 Mycetomoellerius zeteki
TTACACTCGATACGAATAATGTTTGCGCTGATGATGTTTATAGGCACGTCCGATTCGTGCCACTGCCGCGGCTCAAGCACGCGATTCGACGAAAATCCCAATAGCGATCCAATGTTGCGAAGTTTTGTAAAATCTATCCGATAGGCGCATTTGATCTCACTTCTCATTGTATTGTTGTTGGCGCGAATCACCAGCGGGAACTCACCGTCTTCATCCACTTTGTGCTTCGCATCGTGAGAACGTAAATTTCACGTTTCAGATACCGCTGTATATTACGCAGTTCGTACGATCCTTCGGGAATGACAATTTCGTCATCGTCAAAGTAAAACTTATTGTTTGTCAAATTTACATTCGCTAGAGTATGGTATGTTTCAAAGTCTGTCAGACCGAGCTCGTAATCGGCATCATTCAAATCCACAGCTGGAAAGTAGCTCACAGCAAGGACGCTACTTTTGCCGGTCAGCGTAAATGTCAACGACATGTTTAAACGAATACTGAGTTAAATGGTGCAATGTCGGTCCTTAAATTGCTTGTCAACCGTTCGTAGAAACTGTAGACACAGCTGTCCACAATTACTCTGATTGTAACGTTGATGATGCGTGAGATTGTACTCGATTACACTGTTTACCAGATATCGTTCGAGTTTCTTCGGCGGTCGAAGATTGCCGAAACTGTCGAAATATATGGCGCTATTTCCTCTTTTCCCATATGCCACCCAATGCGTACCGGGTCCCTCGGTATTATCCAAATTTATGATACCACTCTCGTTTCGATGTACTCTTTCCACCGGTAATGTAATACGCATAAAGATACCTCTAAAATATGGAATGCGCATACGATTTGCAAGTTGCTACAGTTGCACGTTGGTAGTTACACCCTTTGGTAGTTTTAACGTCTCGTCGACGGTTTCTTTTTCTACGCGCGACACCTCGTCCGCGCTTGTAGGGAATGAGATAAATGCCGTGGTCTTCCATGACGCGATTATGACGTTGCAGTTCTTGCAACTGATGCTGCGCTGCTTTACTATCGTTTACGGCCTTGGCGATTCCCGCCGTTCCGTCGACCCACGACCCGAGAACGTCCAGCAGCGGAAGAATAGGAAAGACGCCGCCGCGTTTCGCTATCGGAAGTATCCGCTTGCTCTTCCTCTTCCTAGTTTTCAGACCCATACCTAATTTTATCTTAGCCTTCATAGTCGCCCAAACGGCCGTGGCTGAGGCTCTCTCTCCAAGAGTCGAGTCCCTTGCGACAATGCGTTTCCGCGCCTCCTCAGCGAGTAATTTGTCAGCTGTGTGTCGTTTCGCGATTTCGCTGCTATGCGAATACGCTGTATCGTGCTCGCGACACGCCGCGTCCAACGGATTGATACCTCGATCACCTCTCGCAAATCGTTTCTCTAAAATTCTCGCGTTCCCGGACCGCAAAACTGGTATCCGGGAATATGCAGTTCGAAAGGAAGTGCATTTATCGCGCGATTTATCAAGCCTCTCGATGACAATCGCCGCAATTCTTTATCAGAGGCGCCGGTTCGTCGATATGCGTTTGATGACTCGGCAAATTGTAGTGCTTCAAGCACCGACGGTATCGTTGTACCTCCGAATCGGTTCGTATATGCTCGAGTAGTCTATCCCACAACACACCTATAAAATTTTCAAACTCGCAGCAGTATAATTTTCGGTATATGTTCCAACTCTTTTGATGTTAAACTGTGTAGATCGTTCGATATGCTGAGAAATATTTTGATTACTGAGCAATTTCACTCTACGTGTCTCTATAAATAGGCTCGTTCGCGATATCGTTTTCAGTATTTTGTGGAAGGAGAAAATATGCGGTTCATACGCCAGTCGCGGACGATCAAAGTGACGAATCTCGATGGAAAAGTGCGAACTGATAAAGAGGTGCGCAAGCATGGTAGCATGCTACCAACCTCTTTACGCGCGTTTGCGGACCGTCATACTGCGGCTAGACGAACGTGCTGATAAGCCTGTTGGAAAATCCACATGGCGTACGATTCGAGAACATGTACGTGTATTCGAAATCGCTGCAATAGCCAAAGCATTAATCTTTGACGAATTTGCTAACGCCGATCGAAGAAATTGACTATTTTACATTCTCTAATAATAGCGATGTCATTCCACTGAACGAGGCGTTTTCGAATTCCATCTTTATCTTTGATGACGTGGCATGCGACAAGCAAAACGTGATAAGAGAGACTTTGCAATGGGCCGACACGCGCACGTTGACTGCTTCTATCTCTGTCGTATGTAAAGATACCGAAGCTTATATGTGACAATGCGAATCTGTTGATCCTGTTCAAACAGGATGGTACTAATCTGAAACGAGTGTACAACGGTAAATACTGACATGTCCTACGAAGATTTCAGCGATTTGTGTCGTAAATGTTGGCAGCAAAAGTATGGATTTCTAGTGATTGATAAGAACAGTGCGCTTAACAATGGACAATATAGAAAAGGTTTTAATGACTTTACAGTACCGTGACATAATCAGTTGTTATCGATATGCTGACTAGGCAACATGGACAGCACCATAGATCACGAGAGGATAGCTAAAGTGATTGCGAAAACGAACGATTCAATTCGTAAAAAGTACCGCGCTCTGAAAACCGGTAAAATGGAGGAGGACATCGCTTTGGAGAGACACTTTAAACCTATTATCGAACCGTTGAAACAGATTGTCGAAAACGCCGTTGAATCCTCCAAGGATCCTATCAAGAACGAGATGTTCTTTTCGGGAGAGGGCGAGGAACCAAAACCGAAGCGAAAACGACCGAGCGCTTCGCACGACAATTCTATACGGGCTTCCACACTTGTGAAATCAATGTTGAGTCGATCGAAAACTGTACCATATACTTTGAATGAAATGTCTGAAATAGTCAAGCCGCGCGGTTTATCATACAAGTATTCACATACCCCTTCCGTCGAAGAAATATTCGAAGTCATTGATGAAAAAATCGTAACATCCATTCGACACCTGCTTCAAACGTCCGAGGGGCAAGAAAAGTTGCAAACAAGCTATGGTCCGCTGGGACAAAAATATCTGAAAGCAGTCTTGAGCGGTAAGAAAGCCGTAAACATTGACGTTGTGTACGGAGTTTATTTTAGCAACGAGGGAACGATGCTCGGCGACAAACGTATCGCCTTGGACAAAAATGATATAATTATAAATGGCAAAAGATACGAGGGAACACCGGGTTTGTACGAGTTAATTTTCATGAAATTTCCCAATGAAAATATATGCACGGATGATGACATGCAAACCTACAATAGCATTCTGTTGACAACAAATGCGTATAGACGCGGTCATACCGCGGATAGTCAAGTACTAGGTAACAAGGGGTACAAATATAAGAATATAATCGCGCCATTGGTGTTGGGTAAAAAAGTTGGAACGGGTATAAACAAAAGATCCGATATACCGCGCGCCATGACACTAAACGATAATGATATTGATTACATTCATTGGGACCGTCCCAACGAACTTGTGGATCGTTTCCGATTGCTCGAAACTTCGCGCCAGGCGGGGCATAACGGTCATGACAACGAGATTCTGTCGATTATCGAGGAACTTCGAGAAGCCGGTCTCGTTATAAATTGATGCAGCACTATACGCGTCATTCAGTCGATATCGAAATGGCGATCAGCAAGTTTGGACTATCGCTCGGAGGAGGAGGAAAAGTATCGTACTATCAATGGAGCGGATCGCTCAGAAATTACGTGCGCGATAACGCTCTTTGCGTAGTCGCAGCCGACTTTGATGCAAAATCACGTAAGATTCGATGTTTAACGCTACCAGTGGATGATGCTGATGCGGCAAACAAACGATACGTGCAGCAGAGTGTTCAAGATTTGAAAGATCGACTTGATGAAATCGACAGGAAAATCGATGATATCATTCCAAAATAATGTGCAGGTTATGCTAAACGAATTTGAAAAGACAATTCGAGAAGTGAATAATCGCAATGACTGAGAAACGATTGTCGGTTGATGAATTACACGCTGCAGCGAGAAGAAATTTTCTAAGAAGACGCGTCATAGTACACGGATACGATGACCTGTGGCAGGCGAATGTGGTTGAGATGCGTCCGTATACACGCTGCAACCAGAGGTTATCACTACATTCTCACCGTTATCGATGTGCTGAGTAAGCACGTATGGGCCGTACCACTCAAAGCCAAGAGCAACGAGGAAACGAGGTGACGAAAGTGATTGCAAAGATAATTCGAGACGATGGAAGATGTCCGAAAAATTTGCAGACCAACAGAGGAAAGGAATTTTACAACTGGTGCAGAAACTCTTGAAGAAACACAACATCTTTTTCAACATATTTTATACATATTATACAGTTTATACATATTATACATATTATACATTTTATACATTTCATATACATTATTCATTTCATACATTTTGTACTGCGACCGCACTCACGAGCGTGGTGCCACTTCGTCGCGCGTTCGCGAGTATTGCTCTACCTCTCTTTAGTCGGTACCTTCGCGACAACACAAAAAAAGCTCAACGCCACAACGGCTTTCTCAAATTTTACATACTCTAAACTTCACGTCAATAATTGGGCGCCAGGCACGAGAGAGCGTGCCACTCTTTCTTGAATCTTTTCGGTACGTTCTCACTCGAAAATACTGAGATGTAGAGACTCACGAATGCGGACGGCTCTAATAACCGACTGCTCAGCCACGATAATGGCAGAGGGGGTGGTTCGTAGTCGGGAACGGAGGATCTTTTGGAGAACGAGTAAGGCGAGAAAACAGTAAAATAGGCAGAATTAATAACAGTAAGATAATAACAAATGTATTCTTTACGTCAATCATACAGTTTCCGACGTACAGGCAGACGGATTGATTCTGCGGTATGCAAACGCGCTGGTCTCCGCGATACGTTCTCGACACGCGGTATTAAGTAACCGCTTCTCCTCTCTGATAGGCTTTCCACTTTAGCGTAATTCTACGCGACGCATGTATCGCGGCTACGGAGATCCATGGCGTAGTAGTTACGAAAATCTTCGGAATGCGCGAACACGCGAGAACATCCTCTGAAGTCTAGGATCTACGACGACGACGATAGTGCGCGACACGAAACGACGACGCAACAATACGATACTAGATTACAGCACAGCAATACGATACAAAATCATGACGCGACGATACGATACAAGATTAT
>NW_017257797.1:70472-95413 GCF_001594055.1 Mycetomoellerius zeteki
CGCGAAAGGATCCAACCCCACGGGATCCAACGACAGTTTCGCGGATGCGTGCGATCCCCCCAATTCAGAAATCGGCGGCTTTACAATACTCTAAGTTCGTCTCACCACAGAATCCTCTCGGTACTCGCTTGTTTGTCCTTGCCGTCCTGTGTGCTCCCGCACGTCTTATTCTGCCAGTGTCCACAGCGCAAGTGTCGGTCCCGAGGTCTCTTCGGGGACGCGCAGGTGACCGTCGGCCCACGTGATAAGCCTTATCGGCCCTGATTGGCCGCGGGCCATCTCGCGAGCTTCCGCGAGTCCTCACGACTTACTATCGCATCGCGCGCCCTAGATCCTTGAGCGCGCGAGATTTGACTCCAGGCTGGCGTCGTTTCGGCTGCTCGCACGGTCCCCTCTGGACTGCTGTCGCCGGCGTGTCATCCGGATTCGATGGTTTCTTGGCAGACACGCTCGGCCTCCAGACTCAAGGTCTCCTCTCGGCAGAGGCTTCCGTGCGGTACCAACAGCGGGGTCCCTCGCTCGTTCTGTGGCAGAGGGTGGCCATCCCCTCACGCCGCCTTTGTCGCTCCCGTGACATAGTCGCCTGTAAAGAATTCGGCTTCAGGAAAACACGTTTTGCTCAGGGCGCTAATTTGACAGTATAGAACGGTATCACTTGTGCGCGACCCCCTCCTCTGGGTGGCCTCGGACCTCCAGTATGGTCTTCTGTCTTCTTCTTGGCCGCCTCCTTGAGGTGGTGGAATGTGTCGCACATTAAATTACCTACCGCAGCCGCCGATACTAAAAATTCTTAGACAAATTTACAAAAAGAAATAGTAAGGTTACCCGAAACGCGACGACTAAAATCTCCACATTCTCGCCCGAAAATCGCAACAAGCGTCGGCACGCCCGCCCTCCGCGTCGGGAGGACACAGGACAAATTTGCCGCGCTACTTCGGCCAGGTCGAACGACCCTTGTGACGGACGGTGAAAAACGTCACGTCACAGTACATATTATACATTGTATACATATTATACTCGTACATATTACACATTTATACATATGCGAAATACGTTTTATTTATACCGGTAATGTCCTTATGGCAGCGTGTTGGTGGAACCTGATACGATATACCGCTTATCATCGTGCGGACTAAGAACAAGTTTCCGATATCGTGTACACCTCGTGTAATTTTGATCTAATGCACGACTGCGCGTCATTTCGATTGCGTCGTTCAAGCAGCGTGTGTAATCCTCAAATGTTATGGATTTTGCCACAACGCTGCTCTTGACATCCTTTGCCTTTTTCGTATCTTTTCTTCCTTACACACGTAAAGTACACATTTTCGCTCTAAGCCCGACGAAATCAGTCATGATGGCACCGTTATTCTCGTCTTTCATTAGGCCTGGAACTTTTTTATTCGCGAGCGAAATACCGTACGCGTTATCGATAGAGTAATCACTAGTGTCAAATCTATTGATGTCGCGTTTCATGATATCATAAACGTCATCATATTTCACATGGTATATGAGACTGTCAGTATGGGTATACATAATTTTGCATTTATCGCGAAACAGCGGTGCCGTGTACTTATGATGAAATTCGTACAAACACGTTTTAGATATATCGAGGATACCCATACTCACGTATATCGGTTTGTCGAACTTGACCTCGAGCTTACGCAGTTCTATCGCGACCAGATTTTCCGAAAAGACGCTACGACTGTGGAAGTTTGGTTTGGCGATCATTGCCTCCGCACCGTATCTGCCTTCCCATTTTGTCAATAATTTTGCATCGACGTGATCGCGCACATTCTCCATGGTTTTGCCAAATACCGCGTTATTCATCAGTTTGTATAAATTTTTCTCAAAAATCGTTCTTTGCCAATGTTCTAAATTTGGTGTTTAATTCTATATAATCGCGAAGCCATGGAGCTTGCGCGAATTGCAGTATACGGTGAAACTTTGCGATACGGAGACCGTGACGTGTACACTGCTGCAGGTTGTAATAGTGGATGACGTAACGTTGCTTATTGCATAATGTTGCGAGGAGCTTGTCCTCACGCTTGCCGGGTGGTTTCTCGCGTGTCGGACAGAACGGTAAGTCAGTGTACGCGTCGTGGAGATGTTGAGGGTACTCCAAGTCCATCTCGAATATAGCCTGTTGGTGAATCTAACGCAATGGTTGTAAAGTCGAAATTGTGCACGTCATCGACCCATCGAAAATCAGCGTAAGGCAGTGGTTGACACATTGCCCAGCCGTAGAGGTTGTTGATGTCATAGTACATCAAGTGCGATGATGATTTCGATGGATCGTACGACGGCATGTATTTGTTGTTGGCTCGTGCGTACCTATTTGAGCACTGGCTCAGACCACCGCGTATTCCGCGCTCGATAAACATGACCATGTCAATGTCTGTGAGCAGTTCAAATTTTACACCTGTATGCTTCAACATGGCATCCTATGTGAAGCCGGGTAAGGTGTAATAGTACGCGGGGTCGAGCCCGTAACTCGCGACGCAACTGTCGCGGAAATTTTCAAAGACATCGGCCAACAGCAATACATCTGTTTTTAGATACAGATCACTATATTCATCGAGCGTTTGGATGGAGAACTGCTGCCACACATTGACGGCGTGCGCGTAATCACTCTCAGATATCATGTTGTCCGTCAATGAACTGTAGAATGACTCGCGAGGCGGTAAGCACAATTCGTTCAATTTTTCACTGCAGTCAATGTACTCGTACGGAAAGACGCCCTTTCGTGTCAAAAGATTAAAATCTTCTTCCGATAAATCGAAAAATTCGCGTCGCAGTACACGCAGCTTATTATTGTTGAGAAAAGATGACAATTTGTCTAAACTAGAAGCGAGAAATCTATATGAATGTATGAAACGTAATTGTACACAATTCTTTTGATCGATTTTGGTACTATCAACGTGTTTGGTGAATGAGATGTATTTTTCTTTATTTATCGGTAAAAGATCAACGTATCCTTCGTATGCGATGGCAATTTCCTTGATAATGAAATGAGTGTAGCCAAATGAGTGTAGCCAAAAGTTATGGAAATCTGTGGGTATGCAATGCGAATCCTTATAATTTAGATTGCAATTTGAGTGCGCGGGGCCTCTGTATCGCCCGATTAAGTGGCAGTGATTGCGTACCCGCGTATCGTCTGGTGTAAACGGTTTCTCGCACACGTGATAATGCGAGGCACTATTAAATTTTTCCCAGTCGTCGCGCGTGAAATCTGCCATGAGAACATTAGCTGAAATTTTCGACTGTACACTGTGCGCTAGATTTTTCAATTCTTCCGCGAATCACGTTATACAGTCTTTGTCACGGCGAAATCGGTTAGGTTACCGATACTTAAGACGTTGTGATGTTGGTACATGTGCGTAGTGGATTGTGAATCATTATCCATCTTTTCCAATACGCACTCAAAATCGGCGTAGACTACGAACGGGACGCACTCCTTCCTGCAGTGATTGCGGAAGCTCAACCACTTGTCGTCTTCGCTCGGTAGCCTTATCGCACAATCGTTCAATTTCCCACAATCCTCACTGTGAGTCTTCAATTTTGCGCTCGAGTTAAAGTAGTGGAGGCACCTGAAAAATTATTATTATTATTATTATTTATACGTACCTATCACAGAAATATTTCTTGTGCCGATATCTATTGATTTGCGAACTGACAAGGCGGGGCAGATCTTTAATCAGCGCGAAATGTCCTGCGCTGTCATCCTCCACGTACAAGAGGTTTACGTGCTTGCTGCTCTTTCGATCGGTGAGTCGTATCGGCACAATCTCCTTCTCGATGGCGTAGACATTGATGGAAATGTTTAGAGTTTCAAATTTTTTTATTTGATGTAACGTCATCGGAAACTGAATATCTTGGAGATTCAGTACCGATGACTAGTGCGGATACGATGATTCCCTGTCCACATGTTTTTGGACTGGATGCAGGGCTGGAACCATCGACTACGCGAAACACGCATTGTCTGTGAATCGCACGTTCATCACCGCTCTCTTCAGCATAATTTCTCGCGGGAGTTTGATATGACATCCCGCGCGCAGAGGATTTAATTTATTTGCGTTTATCATTAAATTGAAGATACGTGATAATGCCCACCCGTTGTCACGTTCTTGAAATTCTTCGAACGATGCTAGAATTGGATCGATGACGCGCAACATGTACCACTCGTGCAAATCTGTGCATTGATATAGTTCATAGTTCCGGGTAGTGATGCACTTGTTCGCGCGTTTGTCCCCAGCCACGAATTCACCGTTAAATACTGTATTTATTTTTAAAGAGTCATATCTCTGTAAAACACACTGCACACTCTCGAGCACAATTTCACTCGCGTCTTCGAGGAATCGGCGAGGTTCGATATAATTAGAGTTTATTATCGCGCCTGTTAGAATCCGGCTTTCGAATGCCGTTTCGATCTCGCGCCATCGAAGTCCATATTCTACGCCTACGTGCACAAATCGTCCGCACATCGAATTCTTCAAGCTTTCAAGTTGCGCGATACATGCGATCACCGATTGTCTATTACCGATCGATAATCGCGGACGTTTAATACGGCTCTGCTCTTCCAGAGATTCTATAAATTCGCATCGCTGTTCCCACGCGACGTACTCTTCTCTTGTATTTAGCAGGGTAGCTTGCTCAATCAAATCTCGCTCCATGTTGTCACTTTTGCTGTTAGATTGACTAATGACGCGATGCGCCTAAATCCTTACATTTTTATACCATTATTTGTGCTATTTATGATGATGATATCATCGAACATTTCAAATGTCCTTGAAAAATTCTTTCATTACGCTAAATCTAACATGGTTGTTGTATAATTCTATCATATTGAGCATCTTTTTCGCAAACGTTGCATTTTTATGGTATCAAATTACATTGATGAGGAGATCGCGAAATATGACATAACATGTTGCATTTTTGTGGTATTAAATTACAATAATGGTCTCATCAGGCGTGTCTTTTGCATATAAAATTCTTAAATTGTAGCCGCATATTTCCAATGTTTATTAATATTCTACATGTCTCAGTATTTGTCGTTATTCATTCCATCCTTCCTAAGCTTATCCACCTTATTTCCGCATCGTATTATGTTGCGCTACGATAGCGTTATCGCGCCCGTATTAAGCGTTTGATTCTGCGATAGATTTAAGATCTTTTAGAGCGAGTAGTTGCGGAAAGCGTTCACACGGAGAAAATATGAAGCTGCATTGGGGAAAATCAGTAAGTATAGTAAATATATAATTGCTTTAGTAAACATATCTCCGTTTTCACATTTTATCATTCCTTCATTCCTTCCTTCTTCGCAACGTCATATTACGCTCACATCATCGCGCGCGACCATATGGACACATCGCGCTGTTATTAAATAATAGATACGCGCAAACATAAATGTAAAGTTATAAAATAAAATGAAATAAAATGAAATAAATATAACATAAAATAATTAAATATGTATAAATAAAAATAAAAATCTTTGCGTGCGAGAAAAAAATACTGCTGCATAAGAAGATACCGCATAAGAGCGAGAGAGAGATGGTAAGTATACACGGTGAGTATATATGGTAAGTATAGCGGGGACCGCGCTCGGCGGCGACGGCCCGCGCGCGCGATGGCGGCTGCGGACCGCGTCCGGAGGCAGCCAGAGGGACCGTGCCCGGAGGCAGCCGAAGGGGTCGCGCCCGGAGGCTGCAGGAGGGACCGCGCGCGGAGGCTGCCGGAGGTGTCGCGCCCGGAGGCTCTGGCGGACCCCGACGCGCATTGGAATTTTTCACACCCCTCGCCTGTAACGTCGCCATCCTCCCTGTGACGTCAACCCCTTCGCCCAGTGACGTCACCCACTATGACGTCATCTCTCTCCCCTCCCCGTGACGTCGCCCCCTCACCCAGTGACGTCACCCACTGAGACGTCATCTCCCTCCCCCTCTCCGTGACGTCAGCTCCCTCGCCTAGTGACGTCACCCACGGTGACATCATCCCTTCCCCCTCTCCGTGACGTCAGCCCCCTCGCCTAGTGACGTCACCCCCTCCCCTCTCCGCGGATCCCCCGCGCCGCATCCCCCCTCAGAGAACCTAAGTTAGAATGGGCGTTACTAGTGTACTTCCATTAATTTGTACCAATTTTTTTCAAAATCGTTTTTAGCGTGAGTTCTAAATTGCATATCTATGTACTTGTGAAGCCAGGCGGTTTGAACGAATTGTAGCACTTTATGAATTTTTGTTACGCGAAGACCGTGATGAATACATTGCTGCAGGTTGCGATAGTGGATGACGTAACGCTGCTTACCGTACAGCGTCGCGAGAAGTTTATCCTCGCGCTTGCCGGGCGGCTTATCGCGTGTTGGGCAGAAAGGCAGGTCAATGTGTCGATCGTGCAGATGTGGATACTCGAAGTCGACCTCGAGAAGATAACCAGTGGGCGAATCCGAAGCGATCGCGCTCGCGTCAAAGTTGACAACGTCTTCGACTCATCGAAACTCAGCGTATGGCAACGATTGACACATCACCCACCCGTACAGATTGTTCACATCGTAGTACATTAAGTACGACGGTTTCGATGAATCGCATGTACTTGTTATTATTAGCCTGCGCGTATCTATTGGAACATTGATTGAGGCCACTGCGTATATCGCGCTCGATGAACATGACCATATCAATGTCAGTGAGCAACTCGAATCTTACGCGCGTATGTTTCAACATGGCATTCCATGCCATGAAACCAGGCAATGTGTAGTAATGCACGGGATCGAGACCGTAACTCGCTACACAATTTTCGCGGAAATTTTCGAAAATATCGGCAAATAACAAAACATCGGTTTTCAAGTACAGATCACTGTACTCTCCGAGCGTTTGAATGAAGAATCGCTGCCATACGTTCACGGCGTGAGCGTAATCGCTCTCGGATACGGTATCACCTGTCAGCGAGCTATAAAATGATTCGCGCGGTGGTAAGCGCGTGTCCTGCAATTTTTCAACGCAGTCAACGTACTCGTACGGAAATACGCCTTTTCGCGTGAGTAATTCAAATTCTTCGTCTGATAATGTTGGAAATTCCGAACGTACAATTTTTAATTTATCCTTATCGAGATACGACGCCAATTTTTCTAGACTTGTACTGAGAAACTTGTACGAATGGATAAATCGTAATTTGCAATTTCGAGATTCTTTTTCGGTGGTATCTTGAATATGTTTCCTAAACGATATATATTTTTCGTTTGTAATCAGCAGTACATCTATTTGCCCTTCGTACGCGATAGCGATTTCTTTAATTACAAAGTGTGCCCGATAAATTGTGAAATACAACCGGAATATACAATAGAACGAATTTTTGTAATTAAGATTACAATTTGCATGCGCTGGACCACGGTATCTACCGGTGAGATAGCAATGATCGCAGACCCGAGTGTCGTTCGGTGCAAATGGTTTCTCGTAGATGTGACACCGCATCGCGCTACGCGACACGGTACGCCTCCCATTGCTGTTTAGACAACACTTCCTTAGGCAGGTTAGTGGATACCAAATTTTTCACGCGATGTGCCAAGTCCTCGAGTTGTCGCGCGAACCACGCGACGCAATCGTTATCGCGACGGAACTGATATGACGATAACGCGTCGTCGTACGAGCATCGCATGTAGTACCCGATACTACACACTTCATGTTATTGATACGCGTACGATGACGCGTCTTCCCTGCCGGGTTCCGTCTTCCGCAGCATGCACTCCAAGTCGGCGTACTCCACGAAAGGTACGCGCTCCTTTCTGCAGTGGTTGCCGAATTCGAGCCACTTGTTCTCGTCGCTCGGTAGTCGGATGGTGCAGTCATTCATTTTACCACAGTCTTCGTTGTGGATCTCCAATTTTTCGCACGAGCCAAAATAGTTAAGGTACCTGCAAATAAAAATTATTTTTTTCCACTATTTCTTTTTTACTGTCTTTTATCAACTTTTCTTATCACGCTTACCGGTCGCAGAAAAATTTCTTGTTCTTGTTCCCAGTAATTTGTGATGTTACGAGACGAGACAAATTTTTGATCCACGCAAAGTGGCAGAGGCTGTCGTCGCGTGGATCTTGCAGATATAACATATTGACATGCTTGTCCTTCTTGTCGCCGGTGAACCGCAGAGGAAGGACCTGTTTATTCTCGATTATACATTGATCGACACCACGTTCGAATGTTCGAATTTCGGAATGTCTTTTAAAGTCATCGTAAACTCGAGGTTCAATACCCGCGAGGTTCAACACCTATGTGTAATGCGGATACGATGATTCACGATCCACTTTTCTTTCTGCAGGATATAGAGCGGCGACCACCGACCACGCAAAGCATGCATTGTCCGCCGAACGCATACTGATCAACGCTCGTTTCGTCGCTATTTCCCGCGGCGCATCTATGTGGCATCCCGCGCGTATAGAATTTAGTTTGTTCACGTTAACAGTCAAATTATGGATTCGCGATAGCGCCCACCCGCTGTCGCGTTCCTGGAACTCTTCGAGCGACGCCAACGTGGGCTTGATGACGCGTGACACGTACCACTCGCGCAAATCGGTGCATCGATATATTTCACGGTTCTTAGTGTTTATACTTTTATTAGCGCGTTTATCGTTCACCACAAACTCACCGTTGAACGCGGTGTTCACCTTCACACTATCGTGTCTCTCTACAGCGTCTCGCACTCGCTCGAGCACTACATCGGCAGCGTCTTCTAAAAACCGTCGCGGCTCGATGTAATCCGCGTTGATAACCGCGCCGGTCAGAATACGACTCTCGAACGCGACGTCGATCTCTCGCCAGACGAGAGATCTGTTTTCCTCACTCGCGTACTCGCCACCAACGTGCACGAAATGTCGCTAAACTAATTGAGTTTTTACACCCGCGAGTCGCACGATCCTCGCCACCAAGCATTGTCTGTGTCCGACGGCGGTTGGCACGACACAGTTCTTCGAGCCGCTCAATGCATTCGTCGCATCGTTGCAATCACGCGAAACACTCCGCCAGATTAGCAACCTGGCCGCACTGCTCCAACAGTTCACGTTCCACTCTATCGTGGTTTTCCACGTTTTTTTTTACAGTCTTAGATCACATCACACTCTTCCACGGGGCACTTGCACGTTATTCGTTCACACACATTGCAACACCGCTTTCTATTTAGATCGAAATAGTGATGTAGCAACTTGCTGTTATGTCTAAGGGCGAAGATGCACTCTTCACACTCATAGCATTGATCATCGCACTTGTCAAGAAACAGTTTTAGCATAGGAATCTTATCGCGGTCGCAATACTCCGTCCATATATTGTCAATTATTAGCAGTTTGACGCACTTCTCACTACTCGTGGGAATCTTAATGCGCATGCAGATACGGTCGCTCTTTTCCGCGATTTTCTTCGCCTAATAATAATCGTCCTTTACTACATTGAAATTTCTGTTCCATCAATGTCTCTTTTCATAGACATTATCCTTATAACATTCGTCTTGAAACCTACACTTTCTGTCGCGTTAATAAAGACCAATGATAAATGGATTCTCTGATAACGACTCCCTGTTTCTCTCCGCGTAAACCTCGATCGCGTAGGAACTGCACCGGTGATATTCGCGTAACTTTGTCTCTCCTCTGCGGATTACTGAGAACGTACAGCAGGGTCATGTTCATATTCTTCATCTGCCTCGTCTATGATATTCTCAAACTGTTCCGAATCCACTTTCTAATATCCTTGAACACTACATCGGCTATGTCCTCGATGATATCGAGGATGATATTCGCACGATGGTCAGCCATACTTTCCGATTACTCTCATTGCGATCGATTCGGTAGTCTTCCAGAGCACCAACTGAGGTGCCGCGCGCTTATGACCCATTATATATTTCGTTTGCGACTTCTTTGTCCCTTTGTTTATGCCCTATTAGATTACACTTTGTGGTCGCAGTATCAGCGACATGTCACCGATCTCTTCCCAGAAAAATATCGTTATCGATGCTTCTTGGTCTTGAAAGAAAGAACTGTGAGAACGTAGTGTGATTTCATACTTCTTTGTCTCACTGCAGAAAAGTCACTTTCATTTATTGTAGAAGAGTTATGTTTTGTTGAGCAGCCGAAATATCGGCGCTTCTCTTAAACGCGTCGCGACATATCACCGATCGGACAGTGTATATAGACAGTGTATAAAGCTTTTTCAATTCAATCGTAAGCCTCAATTACGAGTATTAAGACATGGATCGAGTAAAAGAATATATACGTCGAAAATCAATCGGGCGCAAGGGGTACCGTCTCTTGTCACCAAGTCCGCCACCATCGAGGGAAAAGGCGAGATATTGGGAATATCCTGGAGAAAAAATATTAAAGTCGCCAAGTCCACCACCATCAAGGGAAAAAGTGAGATATTGGGAATGTCCTGGAAAAAAAGGATTAAAGTCGCTAAGTCTACCACCATCGAGGGAAAAAGTGAGATATTAGAAATGTCCGGGGGAAAAAGCATTAAAGTCGCCAACGTGTTCGTCATCATCACCATCGTCATCATTGCCATCAAAATATAAGCCATAAGGTAAGTATTTTTTATTTATAGACGCGTTTAGGATGACTAATGCATTTTATTCTCTGCTGAAAAAGTGAATAGTGATCACAAAGTGTTTTTGTTCTCTTTTTTCCAGAAAGCGTTGCTAGCGATGTCCGAGAACGCTATATGCGACAGCGGCATCTTCAATACGCATCAGCTTGTCGATTGCGAGCTCTTAGCTTTAGTTATTGATACGTATGAAGGAAACGATGTAAAAAAATGTGAATAAAATATTTTTCATTCGCATCACTGTGTACTTCTCATCCTATGCCTCGACGATCCCGTTTAGATAAACAGCAGTCGGCGCTTCTCATATCGTACCGTGACATGTAGAAAAAATATCGACGCTTCTTTGTCATATTAAATAATATCGCGACGCATTTTGAGGAGGACAGCGACCCGTTTTGGAGAGGTCCGCGGCGGCGGCAGCGGCGGAGCCCCAGCATGGCGACGGCGGCGGGGTCCAGGGAACATAATACCATCATGGCGGCGCGTATCAATGATATCGCTGTTTACGTAAACAGCGATATCCCCTTCCCCGCGCTATCCCCTCCCTTCCCCCTCCCATGCTACGAATACCCCCCGCGCCCCGCACTCCTCTCGAAGGACCTGGGTTAGAATCCCCATAGTATTACTGCGGTATATGACGCGGCGTGGTTTGGATGCTTTTCCCGATGCAATGGGGAAAGCGTGTACGCGTATTGGCACACGACGGCCGAGAACGGCGGAGGCAGAGAAAGCTCTACCCCTTGGCTATTGTCGAGGCCAGGAGTCAAAGGTGACCAGCGGTCGAGAAAGCTCGACGGAGGCAGAGTACACTCTACCCCTGGTTGGTATACGGATTGGAGTGGTAGGCTTGCCGGTGGCCGAAAAAGCTCGGTGGGACAGAGTACGCTCTGCTTCAGGACTCTCAACGGCTCCATGCGATAGGAAAGGCCGGTCGGTCGCTATCGAGAACACTCAGTAGTAGCAGAGCACTGTCTACCGCTTTTTCGCGCTATTGGATCGGCCAGGAGTCGGAGCGGGATACACAGAGCGGGATCGGTGCAGGAGTCGGAAATCGCCTCGCGCGATAAAACTTGCACGCTTATATACCCGGTTGCTCCTTCTCGTACTGTTCTGGGATCGTTCGGCGGTTCCCGCCGGTGAGCAATACAAGCGGGAGAAGCGGCGTTCGGCTTTCTTGGCGAACGGCTATCACCTGTGGATTATTATATTAATTTATATTAATATTTTACAATTTTAATATTTTAATATTTACAATATTATATTAACATATTTGACAAATTTAGTCACTTTCAGTCTATCTTATGTCTTGTGTAATGAAATACTTGACTAATTACATTTATTAAGAAGAATGTATTTAATATCTTTTTTATACACTTGGCGTATATTTTTTCTTTTTTTAAAAAGGTTTTTTTAAGGATTTCACTGTTTTTTGTAAATTTTTTAAATGTAATAATGTAGAATTTAAACCTAAAAATGTGTGAATACAGATTATTTCTAAAATCATTATTTTATAAGTTTATATTTATTTAATATTAAGTCACACAACACACACACACACACACACACACACATATTGTATTGATTTTTAACTCATTTATTGATAATTTAATTGTTTAGATTTGTTCTAAGAAAAATATATTGTAATGCGCTCTTAGCATTTCGAGGCCACTTACATATTTCAACTTTTAAATCATTTACGGATGTTCATTTTGTATCTTCAACTTTATATAATAAATACAATAAATTTGTATAATGTCCTTCGGTTGTATTTTTACCATGATGGAGAATTGCACTATTAACTTTATGAATATTATCACCAATACAAATTTTTGACGATGGATTTAATATTAAGATTTATAATCTTTCTCTCGCCTTTTCTCATTCTCTCACTTTCTCTCTTTTATATTCTTGTTTTCCCTTTTACACTCTTGTTTTCCTTTTTGCGCTCTCTCTCTCTCTCTCTCTCTCTCTCACTCACTCACTCACTCACTCACTCACTCTCTCGCCTTCTCCGTTTGTCTGTCTTATGTACATAAATTACATCTTCGTAAAATTTTCTCCCATTGATTCCTCCTCCATCGTTTTCCTCACCAAGGAATGGCTGGTTCGTGAATCTGTCAACTGTTTCCATACCTCCCACGTACAGAACTTTTTACAATTGGGAGATAACTTTGCCTTATCTTCGAACAATAGATTAGAGTTAACGGTCGACCTTATTAAATGTATCGAAAGTAATATTTACAAATTATCTATTGATGAACGGATCGCGATTCTCGAACCACTCCCTTTCGGTTTTGAATAACTTAGCTTCTTGTCCCTTACATCGTACGGAGATAGATAGGAGGTTGTTGCAACTAGCGAAAGACACTAGGACCTTTTTAAGGGATGTGAATGACAGGATTGTCTTTACTCGTGCGGATAACGGTAGTGTGACGGTAGCATTAGATAGACAGGTATATATTTCCAAGATAAATGAGATGCTTCAGGACGAGAATACGTATGAGGTTGTTAGAAGGGATCCGACGAGGAGGATAGTAACGAACTTACGTGCCTTATTAGTTGGAAAGAAAAAAAGTATATATCGGAATCCACATATAGAGGTTTGTTATGCAATGATGGAATACTTCTGAGGGCCTCTTCCGAAGATACATAAGCAGGATTGTTCCTTTCGTATAATAGTTTCTTCGATAAATAGTATTCGTTGGCAGTGTTTCTTCATAATATTATCATTAAAACAATTCCTAAGGAGGATAGTCATATTGAAAATAGTTTCAAACTTGTTAAGGAACTTGATGGTAGAGCTTAGTGATGAATTCCAGTTAATGTCATTGGATGTCGTTAGCCTCTTCATTAACGTTCCCATCGACTATGCGATGGACTGTATCAAAGACCATTGGCGTTTTATCTCTAGAAATTGCTGTTTTTTCGGAAGAGGAATTCATTAAAGCGGTTCATTTTGTTTTGGATTCTACTTTCTTTGTTTTTGATAGTGTTACTTATAACCAGAATTATGGTACGCCTATGGGCTCCCCGTTGTCTCTCGTCATCGCGGATTTAGTTATGCGAAGGTTGGAGAGTAGAGCTTTGTCTTCGATTAGATTCTCATTGCCCTTTTATTATAGATATGTTGATGATATAATCATGGCGGCTCCTGATTATTCGGTTAGTTCCATTCTTGAGATTTTTAATTCTCAGCATCCACGGCTTCAGTTTACTATGGAAGTGGGGGGTGATAGATTAAATTTTTCGGATGTTGTAGTGATTAGGGATAATGAGACGATAGAGTTCGATTGGTACCACAAGCCGACTTTTTCAGGTAGATATTTGAACTTTTGGTCACAGCACCCGGTTTCGCAAAAAATAGGTACAATCGCGGGATTAGTTGATAGAGTAGTTCTGCTTTCGAATCCCAAATTTCACTTTGGTAACTTTTGTTTCATAATTAAGGTATTGTTAGGGAATGATTATCCATTGAACTTTATATTTGAGAATTAGTAATCGTTGAAGAACGTTATTGTGGCTAGTAATAGGAAGAATGTAGTTAAGGAGAATAGCATTGATGTAGTGCAATCTTCGTGGTTCACGGTTCCTTTCGTTCGTGGCTGAGAAGTTAAATAGATTAAAGAGCGGTCATATGAGGATGTCGTTTTATAGCATTAACAAATTGCGAGAATTCATTAGGGTATAAAAGGATCCCGCGTAGTGATAAGTCGAATGTAGTTTACAAGATTTCTTGTAAGGACTGTGACGCGAGTTACGTGGGACAGACGTGTAGACAGCTAAAAACAAGAGTCACGGAACACAAGAACCATATTCGATGGAACACGTCTACCGGCAACGTCATAACGGAGCATCGATTGCAAGAGAGCCATGAGTTTGATTGGGACAACGTTACAATACTGGACGAGGAACCTCACTTCAGGAAGAGACTGACTTCGGAAATGATATTCATCAGGAGACAGACCCACGGACTTAACATGCAGACGGATATGGAGGGGCTTCTCAAGGCCTACCTCCCGATCATCGACAAGCTATAAAAGGTCGAATTGTTGTCGCGTCTAGTCAGTCAAAGTCGCTCGTACACAGGAAGAAGTCTTTCTGGCGTTGATTTTAAATTATTTTCAAAATTCCTCTTTTTGAATTTGATTAACTTTTTAACGTTAAACATAATGCTTTAAATTAAGAAGCGCCAAAACGGTCAGAACGTTAAGATGTTGAACTATTGTAAATTCATTTAAATGAATTAATTTCAGAAATGATAATTGCGTGCCGATATGGTTATCGGACTTTCAACGCAATCAAATCTGAAAATATTAATAATCCCCCAAATTTCCCAACTTAAAAACTGTAATAAACTTATTGCGAAAAATAATGCCTCGGCCGGGAATCGAACCCGGATCTCTTGCATTCCGTGCGAGCGTCCTAAGCCTTTAGACTACCGAGACCTTAGCATTATTCTTCGCAATAATTGATATGTATAGAGAGTTACGCATTTCTCGGCGCGCGTGTATAAACAATAATAAGATTGAAAGACCGCTAATGTTAAACATAATGCTTTAAATTAAGAAGAGCCGAGGCATTATTTTTCGCAATAAGTTTATTACAGTTTTTAAGTTGGGAAATTTGGGGGAATTATTAATATTTTCAGATTTGATTGCGTTGAAAGTCCGACAACCATATCGGCACGCAATTATCATTTCTGAAATTAATTCATTTAAATGAATTTACAATAGTTCAACATCTTAACGTTCTGACCATTATGGCGCTTCTTAATTTAAAGCATTATGTTTAACATTAGCGGTCTTTCAATCTTATTATTGTTTTTAACGTTAGTTTTCTAATTGCTATCTCAATAAAGACCAACTAAATCTAAACAGTGACTCACTGTGTCTGATACTGACTGGCCAACATATCAGAAACGGTTTTTTAATTATTAGTAGTAATGTTTGCGATATGATGCCTTGTGACCATGGTGAGCTTTCTAACTTTCGGGATAATCAATTATAATTTCAAAATTTTCTGATACATTAATTTTTCATTTTCTTTATTTCGAGATTTCCAAAATTTCTTTTCTTTTTTCTTTATTTCATTCTTATCTGAGTTTAATTCTGGCATTTATATTCTCGATATGGGGGAGTCACCATGACAAGTTAATATTTGTTATATTTTATATATGTGAGTTATATATGTTGTCTTTGAAGAAGGCTCAAAAATGAGCCGAAATATGTAAGCGCGTTTAATAAAATAAAGAAGTTTTACGCTTTATAGTCGTATTATTTGCGCAACGTCTTCCGCGTTTGACTCCTATTACCCATGTTCTTTCTTAGTTCTTTTGATAAATTACATCCGCATGCACATCAAAGTTCATTTTCGTTCCTAATTTTATATTAATTTTATATTAATTTTATATTTTAAAATTAAAATTGTATGAAGGCATTGTGAATAGCAGCTTAATGGACAAAACGCTTTATATGTATAATATATTACACATATATGTCGCACGTACGACTGAAAAAATTTGAAAAGCTGAAATAGTCCTTTTTCGGGACACGATCTCCAGATCTCGGTATCAGCTGCACCAATGGTCAATAATGGAAAGAAGATTTGCATTGATACCGATGGTGTACAAATACCTGGATCGAAATCGTTGTGGGACTTATATCCCATGTAGAAATTGGCGACAACCGAAGTAATCGCATCGTCCTGCCTCATGCTACATGCGCACAATGCGGACGGCATTCATCGAAAAACGGGCAGACATTGACAGTCATTGACATGTCCCATCGTCATCGAATGGTTTGAGATCTTGTGATTGAACTAATTAAAATACGCGATGTGGATAACGTGAAATTATCATTATGTGATACATGTTTATACATCAACCATTTATGTTTAAGCTCGAACAATGTGTCGATCATGTATATTTCGATTTGTGTCAATATACAAATAGCGTAAGCGAAAAATTTAAATATTTTGTAACTTATTTAGAGCAAAATTGCATCACTAATATTTGAAGCGGCAAATACTTTGTGTACTATTTACGATAAAAACTCAAATATTTGAATGTAAATTAATAGTGTACGCTTTAGAGAATATTGTATATAATGCATTACATGAAAAATAAATGTATAAAATAAAATTACTTTGTCTTCGCATTTATTCGCTTCCTTTTTATCTCCGTGGTATTGTATTACGCGCGCCGACAGCATCATCGTGTGCCGACCGTATCGTGCTCGACATTGCGCTCATATCATTAAAAGTTTATTAGTAAAACTGCGGTTATGTTATTTCTCCTGTGAAGATTAATATTAAGGTTATACTGAAAAGGATCCAAAATAGACTCGAAACATATATATATTTATCTTTTTTTTAATAAAGTATATATTTTTACACGCCAACAACCTGTGTTGGCTCTAAAATACTTTTTTTTATTTTATTGATTTATTCATTAGAGTCTAATTTGAATTATTTGTAGAATCTATTATTACTTTCAGATCACAGATGAATACGGAAATCCAATTCCATTGTCCATTCAAGAGACTCGACAGCTTCTCTCACAGGGACATTTTATCAGCCAATTGAATGACAGTCAGATTATTAGAGTTCATCCTGGAATGTTTGCGCAACAATTCCAAGCCTTAAATATCCATGTCGATGAAGATACTATAGACGAAAGCGGAATCACAATGCGTCCAAACACGACCAAGAACGAGGCAATATCGGCAATTCAAGCAGATGCGGAAGCAATTGTTCAGGCGCTTGAGGTAATTTCTATTATAAATAATAATGGAGTTAACATATCGCAGCTTCATCTCTTGTAAGATCCGATACCTACTACTAGACACAATTAGAGTCGTGACATATAGAAACTTAAGGTAGTAAGATGTAAGCAGTAATGAAGTGTTGGATTGGCTAGTGCTTACGCAGAGCTGGGTAAAATGCCTTTCGAATTGCATTTAAAATACTAATTGTAAAATACTTTAAAAAAGTATATAATCGCGTATCTATTTAAAATGCAAAATGCAAAATAGGTTTTTCAAATCCATTTTAAATGTAAAATGGATGAATTGATATTTTAAATAATGATGTCATTTTAGCAGCACCATTGGATAGTATTGACGATATTTTGAACATTTTTAATTCCTTCCATGAGAGATTACAGTTCACGATGGAAGTTGGCAATGAGGGAAGATTAAGTTTTTTAAATACCTTGATTATTATTGAGAATCAAAAGATCGTTTTTGATAGATATCATAAAACAACCTTTTCTGGTAGATTTCTTAATTTCTATTCACATCACCCATTATGCCACAAAAGGGGCGTGATTATTGGTATGGTCGATAAAAAATAATCCTATTATCCCCGTTTCCACCAAAAAAATTTAATCAATGCAGTCAACATTTTCTTAAATAATGGGTATCCAATCTAGTTCATTTTTTCTACCATGGAAAAAATAATAAAATATCACATAAACAAATCTAAGGAAGTACATATTAATTTGCACACACACATATCAAAGATAAATTCTTTATTATTCCGTATGTAAAAACAATCTTTGAAAGTTTCTTGCCTATTTCAATGAGATTTAGATGTAAACTAGCAAATACTATCCCTAACACTTTAAAAAGTTTAATAAAAAAAAGGAAAAGATCAACTCGAATTACTATCCAACCAAAATGTAGTTTATAAAATTTCATGTAATGATTGCGAAGCAAGTTATGTGGGCCAAACCAAAAGAAAATTGAAAACGAGATTGCATGAACACATCTCTGACATTAATAAAAAAACAGGCTCTCCAACAGTTGTCACCGATCATCGTGTCAATTATAATCACAATTTTAATTGTAAAGATATTAAAATATTAGACAATGAATCCTCATATAATAAAAGATTGATTCAGAGATGGTTCACATTAAAAGACAAAAGCAAGGTCTAAATAAGCAAGTGGAAACGGAATCCTTACCAGAATCTTATCTCCAAATCATACAGTCACTCTTCCCCATGTAATTCTTTTCTTATTCCTCCCTCTCTCTCAGTCATTGTCTTTCCCCTTCCTAACCTTACCCCCTTTCAGGACCGGCGACTTCAGTAGGGTCGATCTGGAGCACTCCACACATACACATTTCTAAGCTATGGAATTCCATACATGGACAAGGTGGATTTCCATATCTCGTCAGAAGTAATAGTGAGAACAAGAATGGAAGGCTTCATTCATAGTGCATGCATAAATGCAATCCCGATTTTAGGCGTAATATCCTGATAGTTCAGTGATGAAACATCGGATGACGCAAGCTACACGTACTCAACCCAACATAACTGAACACGCGCGTGCACATATATACACGCACATCATATATGGCTCATGCACATATATTCTAATATGGCTGCCCAAACAAGGACGAAATGTTATGCTGGCTACACACCAGCGCGATGTTTGTCGCGCGCGACGCGATATCCAATGAGCGTACAGCTTTACCAATATTCTCATTCTAAAACTATATGCTCATTGGATATCGCGTATCGCGCGCGATGAATATCGCGCTGGTGTGCAGCCGGCATTATGCCTAATTCACACGGAAATTCGAAGTCTCGTATCCGATTTCACTAAATTAATTAAAATATTATTAACAATTCCAGATTCGTCGTGTTCTAATGAAAGGTCATTTTCCGCCCTTAGGCGTCTAAAAACTTTTCTTCGAGTGATAATGTTACAAAAACGTTTAAATATTGTAATATAGCAATTTTACACATATACCAGGATATTGCCAAAAATTTAGATTTAGAATTACTAATGAACGATTTTATAACTAAAAACAAAATGAGAACAGTAACATTTGCTTTATAAAACATGAAAATAAAATATATGAAAAAATATACATGAAAGAACAATCTAAAATATTAATGTCACCCCTTGTCTTCCTACTCCAACCGAAACTCCATACATAGAAAAAATTTACTTCGCCGACCCTGTCCCCCTTCCTTCTCATTTTACATACAACCTTCTTCCTTTTTCTCCATCATTTTAATACTTAACGTCTATTCTTGTATGTCACATCAATTTGTCTCATAACTCTAACATATTTTTGCCTGAGTCGTCTTCTTTTTATTAACTGACTATGTAATCGCAACCATATTTTTCTAATGAGGACTTAGTACAGCTCAATCTTGACTTACTTTTAGGTAAATATTCTTTTACTTTATGTATAATCTTGCATTTCGTTTGTGACCGAAACACAATAATATACATAGTTTTTTATACATCAGTGTATTTTTATATCTTAATTATGATTAATGTATAACTTTATACTTATTTTGTCTTTCTGTAATTTTGAGAAAAAAATTTTTATTTTTTAATTTTAATCATAATTTATGTCATTAACAGAATTATGATTCCCATCAGACATGAATTAAACAGAAAATTCCGCACATGACTAATATTTTCGGATAATTAACGTTGCACATGAGACAGAATACTTGAATATTATGTATTATCGACGAATAGACAGCATTTCCAATCATTTCTATTTTTTTTAAAATCGCCAAAGTATGTTACTCGTTTAAAATTTGTTTTTATATTTATATTTATTACATTGATAATGACCCGATCGGTGTCGAAACATATGTTTGTATTTGTCGTTGAATATTAAAGTTTAAATTTTTGGCTCGTAACCCTTCGATTTTATTATTATTGATTTTAAAGTTTTATAGTTTTCGAATGCAAAATGGTTTTTCTTGCCCCAGCGGAAAAAAATTTTACGAAAAAATACAGAAAACTACATAAATTGAGACAAGATCTTAGAAATTCTTAATTTTTCATAGATATATTCGTAGTGGGATGTAGAGTGAGATTTGTTTATCTCAGAAATCCTTAGTTTTTCATAGATATTCGTAGTGGGACATAGAGTGGCGTTTTTTAAGGGCGGAAGAAACGCTAAAAGCCTTCTTGGTTTTTCAAACAAACAACGCTACTCTACGTCCAACTATATATATCTACGAAAAACTAAGATCTTATCTCAATCTATGTACCCAGTAAGCAGAAAAATGTTAGCAGAATGTCAGCAGACTGATAGCAGACTGACAGCAAATCAGGGAATGTCAGCAGATTGACCTCATCTGAGGTCGCATTCTGCTTTCGTTTTGTCAACAATACCTGTTAAACATTCTATATCAGCAGATTGATAACAAAAATTGAACAGAACACTTGTTGACGTTCTATGCCAGCAGATTAGCAATAGAAACTGAGCAGGATCTGCACAACACAATTTGACGGCAGACTGACGGCAGAAATTAAGCAGATCCTGCTGTTTTGTAGGTATTAAAATTGTAACGTTTTTACTCTGAGAAAATTTTTTTAAATGACATTTCCATTACATTTTTTAAGGAAATCGTTTAAAAAAATTTTATGGTATTCCTTTATATTAGGGGACCTCTTCGATGATCTTGACCTTGATATACGTTATAGAGGTGAGCGTACTGATCGACTTTTCCTTATAAATTAATCGGCGGTCTCTTATAGTTTTCGAGATATATTCATATAAAACTCATTTTCAAAATTTCATTATTTTCTGTATCACACGACTTTCCACGCGAAGCGACTTTCCCTCTACCTCCTCTCCTCTGCTTAGGGACGCGCGATTTCCATCCCACCTTCCCCTCTTGCTTAGGGGCGCGCGACTTCCACGCGAAGTGAGTTTCACTCCACCTCCTTCCCCTCTGCTTCAGGGGCGTCTGACTTTCATTTCCCTTGACAGGAGGGAATCATTTAAGGGGATCACACCACTTGTGACTTTCAAAAAATCGAATTTTTTTTGCATTTTTTTGAAGTATAACTATTTAAAAATATGTCCTCAAAATTTGAAGTCGATCCGAATAAAATTGAATGAGATATTGGCTTTGAAAGAGAAGCGTGTGTTACGCAGATGACTGGCAACACTGCCGCCTGCCGCGTTCGGCCCCTCTCTCCGGTTTCTATCCATTGTTTTGCAAAAAGAGTCGTATACCAGGTCGTATACCAGGTCATATACCTGGCATTCAACTAACACGTGACATTCCAGAAACGAATTTTCACTACCTTTTGTAGTTTGAATTCGTCAGTTGAGCTCGAACGTTCGACGGTTTTCGACGACTCGAAAAGTATAAAATTGCGCCGTATATATTATAAGTGAAGTTATTATTCTTTTTATCGAAATATGAATCGAAAAAAAGGTTCGCAAGGATTAAGAAGGGAAGAAGGATTAAGAAAATCGCGAACAAGAAAACGAAAAAACGTTTTTAACCCGAATCTTACTGAGTCATCTAGTGAGTCTTTCAGCACATCTGCGAAGAAGTTGAAAAACAATAATGAACTGATTGTGTCTGAAGACAGCAGTGTGGAATATCAGATGTGTTGGTGGCTTCAATCAAAATAATAATGAAAGTTTCAATCAACTAATTTGGAAAATAAGCCCGAAGATCGTATCAAATGGAGCGATTATTGTAAACCTGTCAGCTTACATTGCAGCTGGATTGTTCAATGAAGGATCGAAGTCACTTTTATTTTTTTTCAACTCTATCGGAGTAAATTGTAGCCATAATGCACACGCATACGTGGAAAAAACGGACAGAGCCCGGATTTTGCAGGCAGAGAAGCGCGCGGCCGAAAGCACCCGTGAGGGAAGATTGATATTTTGGAATTGATATTTTGGAATCGGCAATGTCGGCGGAAGAGCTGTTATATGGGCCCGGAATAGATGATTCAATGTAAGTTAAAAAAAAAATTGTTTTCTTCGTGTAAACTGAAGTTGAAACTTCAAACGCATTTTTCTAAAAATGGCATTTCTCAAGTCGGTGACCAAAATTACTCAAAAACTACTGAACCGATCTTTTTGAAATTTTGCAGGCTTATTCAATACATAAAAATCTAGTCTTTAATCGTTCGATTTTTTTTTCGACCAAAACTTTTTTTTATACAGCCAAAAAACGGCCGTTTTTTTTTAAGAGAAAATCGAACCATTAACTTTGATTATCCGCCATTTTGTCAAAAATGCATATTTTTTTACATCGAACGATTAAAGACTAGTTTATGTTGTTATTTAACTAAATCCATTTCCATTTTTTGTTTCAGATGATCCAGTTCGCCACAGTGTTGGTCACCGCGAAACGACTTTTTAAAAACTTATTATATATGATGGCCATTTATAATTAAACTGTTTAATATTTTTCAATAAAGAAATTCCTAAAAGATGTTTATTGTCTATACTTTAAGATGATATATTGATATTATAAAAAAGTTTAGTAGTTTTCATAAAAAAAATTCCTAAAAATGACCTATTTTTTCGCGCTACAAGTGGTGTGATCCCCTTAAGTAAGGCGAAGATCTAAATATCTTAGAAACTATAAAAGACTGCCGATTAATTTATAAGGAAAAGTTGATGAGTACTGATCAGTACTCATCAGTACCTTCACCTTTATATTATAACATATGTCAAGATCAAGGTCATAACATAGATCAAGGTCATCGAAGAAGTGTCCTCTAATGTAAAGGTTTACCAATTTTATTAATAAAGTAAATATATTTTACATATTAAAATTTAAATATATATAAATAAATGCATATACAACATATTATTCTATTATATTTATATTATATTATGAAACAGGATCTGCTCGATTTCTGCTCAGTCTACCATCAGATTGTGTGTGCAGATCCTACTTGGTTTCTGCTGCCAATCTGCCATCAGATTCTGTTAGTAATTATATGTAGTAATTATAATACTATCACATAATAGTATATACAGTACCGGTCAAAATTATGTCACCTTTCGATTTTTTGAGCATAACTTTTGTCAAAGTGAATCGAATGCGCTCAAATTTATACAGTAGACACTTGGTGGCAAGTGGACCTTGTACGTAAAGTATAATATAATGTGATTTGACAATGTACACCATGATTCTTTAATTTTTTATTAATTTTCCCAAAATCGCATTATTGTACTTTGCTTTTCATGTTACAGACGTAATTTCTACTGTCATGACCTAACTTTCTCTGCTAAAGTAGTGAATTCGTATTTTAAAAGTAGTGAATTTGTGTTTTTAACGCAGTGAACCACTGCTGTCACAAATTTCCTAACCTAAATAGTCGCCCACTTTAAGGATTAATATTTCGGTTCGCAGGACGGAGTGACACTTTTTTCTTGTCAAATTTTTACGCGAAAATGCATCGATTCAGTGTATTTTTATCAAAATTTGATAAACTCTCTTCTTAACATGTACCTTTGTCACTAATCGTACTATAACCTATCAATCAAGTGGAACCAAGATGGCGGATAAGAATACCTACATATCTAGTGCCTTACTCTAGAGATGGCCATCAGCATCCTTATTTAATTGCGCATGCGCTGTTGATTTTCACTGTTAAGTGAGGAGATTTGAGGAGAGCAATATATCGATGCCGCCCTACTCAGCTTTCAAAGTTTGATGCGCGCGCAACATTTATAGATAAAGATAAAGATGGCCATCTCGTATTCTTTCCCTTTCTTTTGCCTAACATTTCCACTTAAGCCCAAGACACAATGCGAGGGAATAGTGATAGTGATAGGAATAACATGATTTTAACCTATCAGAAATCGGATATATCGGAATACACAGTTTCTGATAGGTTGAAATCGTGTTATTCCTATCGCTATCGCTATTCTCTCGCATTGTATCTTGGACTTTACAGGGGCCCCTATGCCTTGTCTACTCTGGCTGCGTTCGGTTTGCACGCTTACACGCTTTAAGCGCTTATAAGCATGCTCACGTTGTTCGCTTTGGCGGTGTAAGCGCTCAGAGATGCGTTCATGACATCATCCGTGACGTCATACTCATGCTCACAAATGCTTGCATCGAGGTAGGATAGCAAAAGAGTGAGCACAAATAAGCGCTTATTGGCCAAAATAAACGTGAGCAATGTTCGATTCTAACCCTAGTAGATTGGATATATGCACGTTTTTTCATGATTAGAAAAATGTTTAACGAATGTGTCGGATTGCGTGCATATTTTAACGCTTTCGTAATATACTTGTAATACGACGTCTACAAACGTTTTCCGATTTTGTACTAATAAAAAAAGACTGTTCACCAATAAGGAATTGGATGTGTAAGATATTTAATTGGAGGAAGCAACTTTAATGCTCCCAGTTCTATGATGTAATATAGATAATTATTTCAAAAGCTATCGAGGAATAGCGGTAAGGATATGATTTATTAAGGCGGTAGTCTGTTTTACAAGGTCAAAAAAATTGATTTTTTTTTATTGCTTAAATGCGATAGATAAACTATCCAAGAATATATTCTCAAAAGGATAAATTCCTATTCAAAGTATTTGTGACGATATAAGGCCGAGAGCAGGTAGG
>NW_017257797.1:95633-108001 GCF_001594055.1 Mycetomoellerius zeteki
TAAAAAAATTATTAAAAAAGTCTTTTTTAATAATTTTTTTACATCAGGTCAAAGTCAAATTTAAACATGTAAAAATGCATAATTTGTGTTCAAACTACAAATAATCATCATTATGCCTCTTTTTTTCGGAATTTTTTTAGTTCATATAGAAGATATACATGTCTAAATTAATAATCAGTTTGATTTTTTTCATTTCAGACAAGAATTGCGAGCGGCATCGTGTACACAGATGGACAACTCTAGAGTCTGGGCGCTCCACACAATAGCCTCTACATCCGCCATTTTCTATTAAATTGCTCCATAAAAATTCACTTTATACCCTTTGAATACATATTAAAATGAGGCATAAACGTTTAAGAAGTTTAATTATTTTTTCCCTTCTAAAAAAATTCCCAAAATATTGCTATTTTTTGGCCTTGTAAAGCAGACTACCCCCTTAAAACAGACTACCGCCTTAATAATTTATGAATAAACAGTCACGTTATTACAATGATCACTGATTTTATTCCCTGAAGTTACACTGCGACCTGATTAACACAGTTTCGGGCGCGAACGACGTAGTCGGCAAACCGATTACGAAAATTAGCGACGATTAAAGATGCAATGTTCTCTTCTGAAGCTTAATTACTTAAGCAACGGCGAGCGAATCGTGCTCCGATTACCGTGCTCCGACTTTTTGACAGGACGCGTAGAGATCCTCAAGTAAGAGATGCGCGAACTTCGAACATTTGCAAGTATGGCGATCTCCACACACATATAACACATAATGGAGATCGCCATGTTCTTGCAAGTTGCGCGCAGGCATGAGCGCCGCGAGCGTACGAGAGTGTGTATTAGGATCGATACAATCGATCCTAGGGCGGAATCCACAGACGGTGCTCAAAATTTGAGATGGTCGTAAGTTAGTGCATGAACCAATCAGAAAGCCATATTAGCATCTTAAGATATTGCTTGAGATTAAGACCGGATTATGGATTTCGTCCCTAATTCCTTATAATCTAACGAAGAAAAGGTGTCGCAAGCTGCTGAGAACAGGGACGAGTTATATATTTTATTTAATATCTTACAGATGCTTAAATTTTCATCAAGAAAATAAGAAAAAGAATTTACTCATGCAAAGATGACATCAACAGATAAAGTTACAGTTGACTTATAAAATGCACAGATTGGGAATATATGCATGATATCTCCCGATAAAGTATTACGACTTGAATGCACCTTCGGTGGAAGGAAACAAGAGATTATAAAATAAAAAAAAGGTTACATTGAAAAAAGTTACAAAATTGTAATATTTGTTTAAATAATACCAATGGAATATTCCCATATAGCAAAGTGTGTCTCAGCAAAATCGTGATTACTTATGATGCTGACAACTTGCCATAGATTTGTCTTCAACGATTTCGAATATACCGACATTGTAGCAACATGAAGACAATAATGTGTATATGTATTGCCAGCAGTTTAACAGCAAGATACCTGCATCAATGTTATCTTGCGTTGTCGGCAATATGACAGCATTGATGCTGCATATTATTATGGCAACATGATGGCAATAGTACGAATTTTAATGATGACGATTTTAAAGTTGTCGGCAAATTGCTAGCAAGTTGCTACTCAATGTTATCATATCGTGAAGGCAAGTTGCCAACAAATGAGAACCCAGTTGCTGCAATTCTGGTAACAACACATATTTAGCAATGCATACTTAGCAGGCAACATGTTAGCAATAAGACACACATTGCTATCTGGGTTTGTTTACAGTAAATAAATGTTTATTTTAAAAAATAATACTTAAATCAAAGTATTACTTTTTATTGAATAAATTTTTATTCACTATTAGCAAATGTCTCATTGATACTATTTTACAAATATTTATTAAAATTTCATAAATTTTTGTTTTGAGTATATAAGAAGCGAATTACTTACGGTCAATTATTAATTACGTGCCTAAGCTTAACGCTTACAATAGCCAAAATGAACGACTTCACTTATTTTAATGTGAGCACTGACAAACCAAATTGATCACCAAAAAGCAGCGCTTATAAGCATGAGCGCTTACAGCGTGTGAGCGTGCAAACCGAACGCAGCCTCTATGTATACAATCTCTTTGATTTTTCCGGGTTTCGTCAGTATTTCCCCCTCCCCCAGCGTGCGATGTCGCGAAAAACTGGTGAGAAACGGTTCGGCGGTCTTCGTGCGTGCTCGATCGAGTTCGAGGCACCGTATACTAACAAGGACTTAAACCAGTAAAATTAGAAACGATGCATATCTGGGGATGCATTACTGCAAATGTGCCAAAAATGAATATTTAAAATTTTTCTTTTTCTTTGTACAAAGTCGATGTTTGCAATAGCTATTTTTATATGTACTTAATTGTGTATAAGAATTTTGCAATTCTAATAAGCTAATTCAAACCCAGAGAACATTATACAATATCATTTTAAAAACACCTATATATATATATATATATATATATAAAAGATGTCCTAAAATTTTATACATTATTAAATTTTATACTTTTTAAGGATTTCTTAAAAAGACGTCTATGGACAGTATTCACAGTCCATTCTTATTTCAAGACCGTCTTAAGTAATGTTTTAATATGCTAATACAGTCCTCTCTCGCCTCCGATCGGCTTATGACATCTTAAGACTATACTTAAGACAGTTGCAAATATAAGAATCGATTATGAATACTGGCCCATAAGATATCTTAGAATTCATCTTTATGCCGTCTTTACGGCATCTTTCAAACGTCCTTTAATGCGGAGTTTACAATAGAAGTCATAGACGATTATGAAGTCTTAAATCGTAGGAAATTCACCAATCGTAGTTGAATATGAGGAGAATAATCGATTATAATTGGTCAATTTCCTATGACCTAAGACCCTACAACCATTCACAATTCCTATTGTAGACCCCGCATTAGACTTCTTACATTTCGATATCTTTTAGTCATCTTATAATAATTTTGATATTGATCGATTTTAGTTTATATTAGCTGTATTTCGATATACACTACTGAAAATCTTTTAATATTGATAATCCAGAGGATATTGAGGAGGCGTCTTATAAGACTCTCAAAGGACATCTTAAAATTTATGTATGCCCAAGAAAGAGATATAAAACGTCTTATAGACATCTTGAGGACATTTCTATGATATGATGTTTGAAACATATCTTGATAACATCTTCAGGACGTCTTATGTTCGCATTTTGGATATATTGCTGTCAGGGTAGTATCTTGATTTTGTAGTACACTTGGTTCTCATAGTTTCGATAATTGTGATATCTACAGCTATATTCGGTTAATAAAATACTTTAACGCTATTTTTATAGGATGAGAATACCGATGCTACGACCGTTGCGACGATCAATCAACTTGGGAATATTGAACAGGCTGGACTGCCGGATGGTGGACAAGCGATCGAATTCATGACTCAGGATGGACAGAAGGTTCGCGTCTTAACATCGTATCCTATCGATCCGATTCAGCTAGCTTCAGAGTACCTGACTATTGTGTAACGAAAGGAAAATTAATAAATGCGTTCGTGATCAATGCCGTCTCTATTGTGAATATTTTGACTCTCTATCGAATCATTAGAAATTTATATAGATTTATAATCGCAAAAAACTTTAAGAGATTCTTTGATATCTTCATTCTAACACGATTGTGTTAAATATAATCTTGCTACTTGTAACGTTTCTATTAATGGTGTAGTTTATCCGAAATTAGAGCGGAGCTATTACGTCTAAGCACAAAATCTTTTAAATTGTTAAAAGATATAAACGCGATAACGTTTACAAATTAAAAACAGTGTACACAGGATTATAATTATTATCATAAATTAGTTATTCCATTAACTATTTCACCAATTTTTAGTGATAGCCCAATGATAATTGATTTCTTATATAGTGATAATAATGCTAATTTATTATCACTATAAGAAATCGATTGTCATTAGGGTATTTATTTATTGCGTTATTCATTTTAATCTTAACAGACAAATATTTTGAAAAATATGAAAGTTAAACGAAAAATGTTTCAGACATAAGTGGAACGGTTTTGAGGGGAACCTGTCTTTGGTCACGTTATTTTTTCTAGGTGCGCCAAAAAGATATGAATATCACCTCTAGTTTTTTAAATGGAATTGTATGATTTTTTTACATATGATTCTTCTAATTATTTTGTATGTGAAATTATTAAGATAAAGATATAAAAAAAACCAATACTTTATGAGATATTTAATATTTTGTGTGAATATATGCCAGAATAAAGTATAAAATATCTCATAAACTGGTAAATTATTTTTATTTCACTACCTTAATACTTATGCGGAATAAAAATAATAATAACACAATCCGTAAAGGCCATACGAGTCACGGGCTGATGAAGGTGCCAACGATTAATTTCAATCTTAATTAATCATAAATGTGTAGAATCCTCTTTATGCGGAATAATTAGAGGTATAATGTTATATAAAAGAATCATATAATTCCACTTTAATAATAATAATAAAATTTAATAAAATAACTGTAGGTGCCCTTTGTATCTTTTTGGCGCCTCCACCTAGAAAGAAATAACATGATCAAAAAATACATCTTCCTAGAAATCATTCCACTTTTGTCTGAAACGTTTTTTTTACATCTTCTATATTTTTCGAAATATACTTCTGTTGAGATCAAAATGAATCACCCCGTATATTAATAATAGATTATATTATTATTATTATAAGAATTTGATATAATGATGTGTATAAATTTATATGTTACAGCGTTTTAAGCATCATGTGTACTTAGATTTATCGGAGCATATGCTAGTGCGTGTGTGTGCGCGTGCGTGCATGCCTATACATATGTATACGTATACAAGATTATCCTTAGTAAAGTTACAACATATTCAAAAGAATGAAAGATCTGTTCGAACATCTTTTGTTTTAAATATCTCGTATTCTTTCTAAAGTCAGGTTTTAACTTTGCTGAATGCTTAATTTTTTTCTAAAAAGTTAGAGATTAGTATTTAAAAAATTATTTGAATTTTTTTATTGCAAGAAGTATTTATTACGAGTGATCCGTTTGACCATGTTGCGATTGACCACCAGCCACTGATTAAACGGATCCCTTTCATTTATTGCAAGCATCTTAAGACGACATTGTCGAACATGCATTACTTGTTATAAAAGTTATTCAATTTTACTGTCTTTTAATTTGTTGCTATTTTCCAAAAATACCCTATATACATCATTGTACATATGTATCAGTCATCATAACATATATATGTTGTGTAACCTGTATTTTTGCTGTACATGTCACTAATATGTTTATAAATTCGCGGGTTAAAGTTTACCTTATGTGTACATATAGTCTAATGTTAGATCTTATTCTATCTTACAATATAGATAATGTAGAACGTTTTTTTATATTCAGCCACGTTAATGTAAATTGTGTATTGATTTATTACATATCGAACAACGTTGTATATATGATATCAGAAAAGAAAGAACATTTGAATTCATACGAAAAAGATGCTCCCCGAAAGCTCTCTTCTTGTTTTGTAATCAATTTTCTGAATAAATTTTAGCTGTTTTCAACAGTTTTTTTCTATTAAATTATTTCTATGAATAATAACAATATCTTCGAAAAAATTAAAATTATTATTTTATTAGCGCCTTTTCTTCTGTGATAAACGTCACGGGGATGTGTGCCATCCGTATTGTAAATATTATAATACACCAATCACGGTTCATAAAAAATGAAAAAAAGATTCAAAAAGACAAGAAGTATTTGATAAAACTTTAGATTAATATCGACTTCACAGATTTCAGTGACTTTAACATATGTTGTCAAAGTCATGACCCTCAATGATCTTCAACAAATCTTAATCTTGTTACTTGTTAAAAGGTTAACGAAAAAAGGTTTAAGGAACAACATCTCTTTTGCTGTATACAATATTAAGAACTATCCCATACCCAACACACACCCTCTCTTACATAAAGAAAATGTGTGCAAAGTCGGACGCCCCTAGATAGGAAGGGGAGTGTGGGATGAACCTCGCGTTGCATGGAAAATAGTATCTTCTTCTTTTTCTTCTTGATTGGCCCGGCAGTTAAACAGGCTGATACTGGGATTGAGGACTACAGCGTAAGGTGTAAATTGCTCGAGATAGTGCACCAGTGAGTGTAGCATGAGTTAATAGGTGTTGCTATTTCCCTCCGTCCAGACGCCTGCTGCCACCAGACGGTATAAGTCGCGCGCCACAGGAGAAGAGGGAAATTTAAAAGAAGAGTTCACTAGCTTTCATGAAAGCTAGGAAGAGCCTACATAACTTGAGGGGGAGGGTGGGAAAGGAGGGGGAAGATGTCCTCGGGGGAATTAGGATATTTGTTATGAAAGTAAGAACGAAGTCGAAGAGCTTTGTAATTATAAAGGTTATTTTCGAATATAACATGATTGATACATTGCGCCACATGAGCAGGAAGGAGAGTCGATCATATTAACTATACAAACTTTCATTTAGATTGTAGTGATTAGATCTCAAATGATTAATCATGATTATTTCTTGTCTGCTGAGGGAGGATCCAAGTTTTCTTTGAAATAGGTGGGTAACGCTCGAAATGGAGTGCCCCTTTGGTAGAAGCCTTTGCCTTGAGATAGTTATTAAATTGCACCGCGACCGTGTTTCTGGATTCGCAGAAAAAGTCTTCATGTGGTACTCTGAAGTTGGGAGAAAAACCTTTGGTTGCAGCTTCTTTGGCAACAGAATCAGCAGTTTCATTTCCCGGAATACCAGAATGGGAAGGAATCCAAAAGAGAATGATGGAGATATTGCCCTTAGCTGCGTTCAGAATGGCTTGCCTGATGAAATAAATTATGTAGTTGCGTTGGAGGTACCTGTTGTTGCAGATAGCATCGAGGGCGCTCTTGGAATCGTTAAAGATGGTAATGCGGTCATGCTTGGAGTCTCGAGCGAGTAGGACAGCTTGGTAGATCGCCCAGAATTCAGCAGAGAAAATAAAAATTTCAATTGGAAGTTTATGTGCAATGTTGATATTTAAATCGAGAGAAAAGACTCCCGCACAGACGGAATAACCGGGTTCCTTGGAATCGTCCGTGTAAAAGGTGACTGCGTTTTGTCTATAATCAAATGCAGTGTTGGAACGTATCTAGATAAAAGATCTAGATACAGTATCTAGATACTTTAGCTGTACCTAAGTGCATTACCTAGATTCTTATAGGCGGAGATACCTATATCCGTATCTAGTTACTTTTTGATACGGTATCTTTTAAGTTTTAGATACATAGATACAAGGTATTTATACACAAATACTGTCGCCGCCATTAAGAGTGCCTTCCTACAAGCGACACAGTATAACACAGTGATCATCTCATCCTTGTTTAACATTGACGAACAACAAGGATGTAATGGTACACTGTGCCTCATACCGTGTCATCTGTGTCGCTTGTTGAAAAGCATATTAAATCAGCTCAGAAATTAGCAATCTAGTACTAGTATCTATGCGCTGATATACTAATTAAAGACCGATATTCTTATAGTTAAAGCTGTTCATTAAAACTAAAAATTTATGTAATCAAGGGTAAGAAATTGATAATTAGTAGAATTAATTTTATGATTTATCAGTTTTATAGATATGTATATGCATGTGTAAAACTAAATAATACTCGATATTTATTTAAAACTATTAATGAAACCGATTTTAATGTTATCGTCTGGGTTTTGTTAAAATAAACAAACAAAATGTGATATTTAATTTACGTTGCTTATTACTTCTACTTTTCCTGTTTTCCCCCATTTTTTCTTCTTTTTTTGTTGAAAGTACCTAAAAAATATCTAAATTTTCAGATACTTTTTATTTATATTATATCTGTATCTATTCCTAGGTAATTGTAAAAAAATGTATCTATACTTATATCTGAATACTTTTCCCACACAATACCTATATCTATATCTAGATACCATTCAAACGGTATCTGTTCCAACACTGATCAAATGACTTATGGAGGAATTGCGCAGCTATAAATCCTTGAGGGTTCTTCTTGTCACAGACTACCATTATACTAATATAGCTAATCTTATATAATAAAACTTCCAGGTCGTGTCAAAAAACTGCCGGATAAGATGAGCGGTGAATAAGTTTTTCTGAATGCTTGTTTATGATTGTTTAGACTAAACTCAGTAAATGTTCATTACGCGAATTATTTTACATCGGCATATTGTATTCAGACTCATATAACTCATATTATTAAACATGTGTGCTCGTTATCGATTTACTTTCAACGATTATTTCCGTCGACAATTATTCTGTTCAAACCGTGCTTGTTACCGGTACCGATACTGTCAGAATTCATGATAGTATTCTCATTATCATTCTGACAGTATCGGTACCGGTAACAAGCGCGATTTGAACAGAATAATTGTCGACGGAAATAATCGTTGAAAAGCTTCACGAGAACAAAGGAAAGGTTGCGAATGTATACATCGTGTGACACGAAGTAAACAGCTAATCGGTAGAAACCGATCGGCTGTTTACTTCGTGTCACACGATGTATACATTCGCAACCTTTCCTTTGTTCTCGTGAAGCGAAGGATATCTCTCGATATGTGTGTGTACCTATCGCTTAACGATCAAGTTCAGTTGACTTCGAATAAAGCTCAGCAGCACATCTCATTGTACATCGCTCTAATTCTCTACTCTTTTCGACACCTTCTAACTCCTCGTGATTGTTCGCGTATAATTCCGACATCACCAGCGGACCTGGTTTCCGGTATCACTTTCCATTCGCAATACTCACAACAATGATGTATGTCCTGAAGAGGTTGGAACTTTGAATGGCCTTGATTTTCTGATTTGTGCGGGTGGCAATTGTATTAGGACTGCATAAGATGTACTAAATTTGCAAGCCATAGATTTATAAATGTATCTTGAAATAGAGAGATTAAATCTAAAATGTAGCGGAGGTACCCTCGCTTCACATAGCATGATGTTGATGATAGTGAAGATGCGATATCCCATAGCCTTTCTAATAGCTTTGTATTGAATTCGTAGGAGCTACCTAGGAATACCTATATCAAGGAGGTCGTTGATGAGTATGTTTCGATCAACGTTATCGAAGGCGCCCATTATATCAATAAAAATTGCAACGGTGAGAAAACCATTAAAAAAACCAGATCTAACGTTGGTGGTAAGCGCCATCAACGTTAGATTATCGGCGCAGATTATCAGCTCAGGATCTAAACGGCCTGAATCCAGACTGGATTTGTGGAAGAATGGGGTGAGATTCAACAAACCATACAAGTCTAAAGTATATTAAACGTTCCGTAAGCTTGGCGAAACAGGAAATTAGCGAAATTGGTCTAACAGACGTGACGCCTGGTTTAGGGATGAGGACGACAAGGGAGTCAGTCCGGGAAGACACCGAGAATGAAGATGTCATTGAAAATTCCCAGGAGAGAGTCTAAGTATTCGGGGGGAAGGTTATAAATGATGGAGTAATCAATTTGATCGAGTCCAGGGGAGGAGGATTTCCGGACAGAAGATAAGGCCCTTGTAAGATCTTCGGAAGTGAAAGGGTCATTAAACCGAGTAAAAGTATTCGGATTTAGAGCGTCCTCCCGCAACATAGTTTCTATGGACTTGGTAAAATTGGGAAAGTACAGGGAGGACATAGTTTAGAGATCGCTTCGTTTGAGCTTAGCCAGAATTTAAGGTCGTTGCCGGGGACATTGTGTTAGTGCGTTTGAAACTCCTAATAAGGGACCAAATTTGTGTGGAAGGGGTGCGACTGTTAAAACCTTTAACTAGGTTGCGCCAACTAGTGCGCTTATTGCGAGTTAGCGTTTGAGAGAATTTTCTGAGGGATGCTTTAAAAAGAGAGTAAGTTTCCGGAGAAGGATATTTGAGGAACTTTTTGAGAGCGTATTTTCGTTGATCAACGGCTTGGGAACATTCGTTATTCCACCAAGGGATAAACTTGACTGCGCGGAAGCCTTTTGTTAACAGGCACAAGATTTCTAGCAGATTCGAGGATGAATGAAGTTTGTTATAGCGGAATATGGGAGAAGCATCAGTGAAAGAAAGGGCGTCAGAGGCATTGGACTTAAGATGAAAGTAGAGATTATTCAGGTCACAAGGTTTTAGAGGGAGCTTGTAATTTAAGTGAATATTGAGGTGAAAATTGAAATTCTGTAATTACAGGGCGGTGATCGCTATCATAAGAGTCTACTTCCACTCGGGTTTTGCATAAAGAGAACAAGAGAGGAGATGCAATGACAAGATCTATATTAATGGAGGCGGGAAGAGGGATGAACAAGAATAGTTTTGTTACGAATGATTATGTCGTGATCCTCGATGGCTTTGAGAAGCTTGGTACCAGAAGTTATTATATTGGTACATTCCCATTCGTGATGGTGAGCGTTGAGATCTCCAACGATGAAGAATAACTTAAAATTTTGAAATTGATTAATGAGGTCTGAATAAAAGGACAAAGGGGTATTTTGATCTGAATAGATATTAATGATGATAACAGGATCCTTAATCAAAAGAAGTTTGGTAATGACGAATTCTACCGATGGATGAAAAAGGTTGGGAAGATTGATCGTTTCAAAAATGAGGTTTTCTTGGATTAGAGTACAGACACTTCTGTCTCCGGATTGGGAAATGTCTAATCAAATGGCTTTGAAGCCGCGAATGTTAAAAATACTATCGGGTTTGAATAAGGATTCTTGCAGGCAAATGATATCAAAATTGTAGGAAATGGATTGGAGAGAAGCTAGATTGTATCTGGCTCCCCTACAATTCCACTGCAATAGTTTAAGGTCTTTAGAACGGTTCCTGGAGTCGCTGCGAGAGTATTTATTAAGAGAAAAAGGTTCCAAAATTACTAGAGAAGAAGGACGTAAAAGAGATACTCTGAAAGTAAATTAGTTCCGAAAATTGTTTTCTTGGACAGGCATAAAAGGAGAAATTTGGCGAGGAGTTATCAGAATAGTGTTGAGAACTATTGTTAAAGTTTGAAGGCATATAGGATTGATAGTTATCAGGAGAATAGGAGGGGGGTTGAGGGGTGGCTTTCGATATAAGTGAAAGAATGGTACTAATAATTTTGGCTACGTCATTCGTTTGCAGAAAATTAATAAGTTCCGAGATTAACTGAAGGATGTTGCTGAAGGAAGAAGAAGTACAAAAGTTTGTCGAGGAGGGGGGGATTGCCGAAAGGAGGAGCGCTCTGTAGAGAAACTCCGTTGCCGGAGAGTTGCGAGGACCTACAGTTAGGTTTCCAAAGAGCGTTGCGATGTGCTTCAATATCGAAACCGGAGGAGCAAAGTTGAGTCCCTGAGCTATTCGGGGAAGGAGAGGATGTATGTTTGGAAAATTGTGTAGAGGGGCACTTGTTCGAAGAGTTGCTATGTAGGCTAAAGGTCCTTTGGGGGGGATTCACTTGAGTGTTAATGAGCATCGGCGTAAGATCTGAAAGAGTTAGATGATGCGTTATTTTGTAACAAGTCATAAGGATTGTGAGATTCGAAATTGGCAAGGTTGCCCATGTGGCTTCGAGTACGGAGAGAAGTGAAATCACCTGAATTATGATTGAGATTCAAGTTAGATAAATTGTTGCTGTTATTAATGATTTTCCTAGCATCAGCGATAGGAATATTTTCGGTTGCCGCTAGACCAATATGCGTTCATGTTTAATAAGTAGAGGACATTCTTTAGAGATCTTATAGTTACTTTGATACATCTGTCAAGTTCTCCTTGAAGTGGGCAAGATTCATTTTCAGCGTGTTTTCTGTTGCAACAATAAGAACATCTAGGATCACTTTTACATATTCTGGCAATGTATCCGATACGATAACAGGAGAAGCGGATGTTTGGTCTGGGAATGTATGAGCGGACTTTGTGTCTAGTTTTGAATATGAAGACCTCCTTCGGGAGGCTCTGACCTGCAAATTTAATACGTAAGGTTTTTGAAGGGATATATTCAGTTTTATCTTCTTTGGTGATTTTGCGGTTGAATCTCTGAATGTCAAGGATTTTATAACGAGGAGTTTCGATATTAGAGCGGATGGATTCAGTATCGATTTCAATTGGGACATCTTGGATAATCCCTGTCCTGAGAACTTTGTAAGTCGGGATGGAAGCGCGTAAATTTTGTTGAGCGAAGATAGGTTTCTCCGTGATTCCATTGGCAGCGTTAGCGGACATGAGGATTTTACCTTTACCGATTTTCTTGATTTCGGTAATGTCTGGGATGTGCGCCTTGGCGATGATACTACTAATCAAAGTAGGGTGAATGAAGCTGTCACGATTAGTAGAATACACGTAGACTACATATGGACCATTGTCTTCCGAT
>NW_017257797.1:108026-113498 GCF_001594055.1 Mycetomoellerius zeteki
CATGCCGAGATTGTAGTATCTGTACTTACAGAACCGTTATCGGATGATTAAATAGGAAGCTTCGAATGTATTTGTTGCCTGGAAAAATCTGACGATTTTTTTGTAGATATATCGCTCGAAGTTTCCCCGCTGCAGTCCCTAGGGTCAAGAACAAGTCGCTTTCTTGTATTTATAACGTCTGAGATTTCCATTTCAGAAGACTCTATAGATGATTGAGATGAAAGTTTGTTATTGCTATCAAAAGATGATACAATGGCGCCTCTTGTGGTACACGTGGTCGAGACGGGAATACCGGTTTCTCGAATGAGATCTTTTAAAAGTTCTTGTTCAGAAACATCAAGAGAGTTAAAATTATTAGAATTCATGATGTTAGGAGACGAGGGAGGGTTAGAGTTAAGAGTAAAAGAAGATGGGTGGAGAGAAAAGGAAATGTTACTATTAGCACGACTACACCGGCATCGCGGCCCTCGCCGCAGGATCGGAGAGGGTGAGAGAGGAAAGTGGGAGAGGAAGGGGGGTTCAAGCAAACTAAGTTCAAGGAATCTGTCGAATCATATATGTAAGAACCCGCAGTACTAGCTCTGGAAGATCCTCATGAGGGGTGATGGGCGTTAAAATCACCCAGGAGAAGAACAGAGCCTTGGGTACCGATGAATGAAAAGAGAGAGTCGACAATAACACGTGAGACAGGGACGTTAGGATGTCGATAGACTCCAAAAATAGTGAGAGGAGAACAGTTAAGAGTGATTGATATAGCTAGGATGTCAAAGTAAGGGAGGAAGTTAGGGACGTTATTTACAACCGTGTGCAGCAAAGGAGCCCGGACAAGGATAACCATACCTCTGATATCGTGTGAGGAAGAATCAGCTCGAATGCAATTAAAGCCTGTGATGTTAAAAGGATGACGTGAGTTCATACAAGTTTCGGCAAGTATAATGATATTGTATGTCTCAGCCATTTTTTCGATTTCAGGCTTTTTGCTTATAGCGCCTCGACAATTCCAAAAAAGGAGTCTAAGAGGTTGGTGCAATTGAAGTGTGCTGTTATCCATGAAGTTAATGGAAAATAAAGTTGGGTAAAGTCTCTTGAATCCGGCGTAAACCGACTCCGAATTGCGTGCTGCACAGAGCTGGAGGAATATCACTTATAAGTTTTTGAAAAAGAAAGCGTGTTTAGAAACTGAGAGAAATCTGGAGGAAACAGGAGGGAAGTGATTGGTCACAGAAGGAGATACAAGTCTACCGCGATGCGGGGGCCCAGTACGCGTGACTTCACTGTAAAGAGAGTTAGTAGTTCTAGCGAGTGCGCCGAATTCCGGCAGAGTGTCGACAAGACTGTAAGGATTGGCGTCATGGTAGGAGTGGGGGATGCGTGAAGGAGGGAAGGGAGAAGAAGAGAGAAGGAGAAACTAATTTGAAGTGAGAGGGACAAAAGGAAGGTGGGAATTAATTCCCAATTTTATCCACGCTTCTGCATAGGATACATTTTCGAGAGCAGCATATTGGTAGACTTGTCTTTGTTTTGCATAGCTGGGACATTTCATAGAAGATGGAAAATGTTCTGTAAGCCGCAATTACAGCAGATAGGAGGAAGATTTACACGAGAACATTCCTCCTGTTTAGCGTGTCTATCCTGACCACATCTGATACATTGTGGAGATCCTTTGCAGTTACATGGCCGAATCTGAGGCAAGAATAACACATCAATACACGCGGAATGTATGGAAGAACAGGAAAGGAAACATGCATGTACAGAGGAAGGAATTGGCTCTGGAATTTCTCCAATATACAATAGAATATGTTGGAATCAATGTGTCTTGGTCATCTTACCTCTCTTTGCGACAGAGTCTGCGCGCCGAGATGATTTTAAACAGGGAGTTAAATTCTTTGCAAATAGATTCGTCGGATAGGAAAAAGTGGTCTAAATCGGATCGTGTTCCAAATAGGACTTTTTTAATTTAAATGAATACGGTTAAGCAGATTTGCATACTATTTATAATGTAAAGTCCTTATAAGACACCGAACATGTGATAGCAGTTTGACAGTTCTATGTCATAACATTCATAAAATAGACGCAAATATGTATTTTCAGTCATCGTGCGAAAATTTTTTTAAAAAAGAAAATCCTTGTAAATCATTATTTAAAAGGTGTTAAAAATTTGAAAAATAATTGATTTAAGATAATTAAAGAGTGTAGAATTAAAAAAATATCAAGCATTTTGTGATCACTTTTGCGGTTTATTGTAAAATTTATTCCAAAGTTCATAACGACCCGTGTCCAAATCGGACAATACGGTAGATAACTTATAGGCCTGGTTGTAGTACTGGTGATCGGCTGACCAGATCTAGTTCAAGGAATTAAATCAGTAAAATATCATGAGTCATCAGACTCAAATTAGTTGAGTTTTATTGATTTTAATTCTAATAATATACTGTCAGTAATTTTTTTTCTGATAAAATTTTTATCTTTGACTGTAAAATTGCTCGTTTTTACTCAATATTAAGAAAAATACATTAAAATATTTTAAAATTCTATCTATTATAAAAATCCATAAAAATAGGAGTTTTCGATTTGGATCAGGGGATGGTCCGATTTGGAACCAATAGTTCTAAATCGGACCGGAAAAAGCGTTTTTACATTTTCCATTATAGTTCAACACAGGTGAGAGATACGTCAAAATGGTCTCAAGCAAAAATGAAGGGAATTAAATGATCTTTTCAATGGCACTTTCGGTTTTACAATCGGACTTTATTTACGCCTTATAGAGAGCAAAAACTGCAAATAGGTCCGATTTAGACCACTCTCCCCTACATCTAATGGAACATTTCTAATTACACCCGTTCTCATGACTCTGAAGGCAGGAATAGAAGCCCTTCGAGGTGATACAATTTGAGAGCATCCAAATGAAGAATACTGTTAGCCTTGTCCAGGTTATTTAAAGCAATCGTTACTTTGTTGCGACCTGCGGATTTTACCTCAGTAATATGATTACCGACATGCTTAAAAACAATACGACTCACCATAATAGGATTGAGGTGAGTTTTCTCGCAGCCGCTATCTTGTTATATGACGACAATATAAGGTGGAAGATCCTTGGGGTTATAGTGACATTGTGCGTCGAGTAAACGATGTTGTTGGTTTATAGTAGGCTTACTTGTAATTTTAGGAGAAGATTCCTCAGCCGATTGAGATTCGTCATGTGGACGTTTCCTCGGTGCGGACGCGGGATCCTTGGAAGGGGAAACTGTTGATGTGGATCGGTTGTGTGAGAATTATCAATATGCTTTAAGAAGTCCTTACTTTATTAAATACACACGTAAATGTAAAAGCGGTTAAGATACAAAAATACTGTGGCTAGCTTCCGTTAGCTTTCTGTGGGAGAGTGTGACAGTCATAGATTATATAAAAACACAGAGTCAAACATAAAGTGGTTAAAAAAGGAACATGGCTATAGTGTCAACTGCGTATAGCAAAAGAAAACAAATTTTTTTTTGAACATTTACTTTAATAGGGACCGTTGTCACCGAATCACAAGTACCTACGGCAACGACGCTATCAAATCGCGAGATCTCCGGGCCCCGACTCTGATCTTCCTCCATGGAGATGTCAGAAATAGAAGAAATATCACTATCCTGATTTGAGTATAAGAAAACGGGATGGGGCACGGGATCTGGCACGGGAAGCAGGGGCTACAGATTTACCCCTTTGCGGGCCTTCTTGTTCTTTTTCTTCTTCGCCATCTTGGAAGAGGGCTCAGAAGAGGACTTTAGAAAGTTAGATGCGATAGAAGCATCCGCGCCCGCAGGCGAGGACGTCTTTGAGGAGGAGATCGCTCTACTGGCTTTTTCAAAAAAGCAGTCGATCTCCTCAAGGGAGACCGATGCTCGCAATGTTACCTTTTCGCCGGGATTAGAGTTCCCGCCCGGTTCCGGGGCGGATTGGCCCGAGGGCGAGCCCTCTCGCATGCCACCACCACTTAAAGTAATTAAAAGGCGAATTTTGGCGTGCTTCTGGTATAGCAACCAAAAGCAACCGCGGTTGAGGCTATCTTCGTTTTCAGGGATCAGAAGACAAAGATAGCCCCAACCACAGTTGCTTTTGGTTGCTATACCAGAAGCACGCTAAAAATCGCCTAAAATGACGGCTCACCGATGACGTCAATCATTTGTGACATTCGAACGTCAATTTGACTTCATGGTAAAAGTCTAATAGAGGGTGATCACCTCAAATATCGATGAAAGTATACTCATTCGACGCGTTTTTGCATAAAACGAAAGAATCTGGCAGAAAAAAGCGTTGCTCTGCCCCGCGAACCGAGATATTAATCATTAAAGTTCATGACTATTCAGGTTACCCAGGTAGCAAATACACGTCATTTTGACGTCAAATTTTGGTCATTTACTGACCATGACTGACGTCACTAAATGACGTCATAATGAAGTTCTAATGTCACAAAATTATTGACGTCATTGCAAGTCATTTTGACGTCATGTTAGGACGTTTCCAAGCAGCAAATTAATTTAGGTGTCTCGGTAACAAGTTGACATCAAAATGACGTCTTTTGACGTCAAAATGACTTAAATAGGAAAACACCTTGTTTTTTTTATTCAGTATTATTTATTACTTTATTAAATATGTATTTTTAAAGATTGATCTCATGCATACATTTTGTCTAAGTATGTTTCGTGTATTAACAATTTTTTAGTTTATGCAATATGTATATGGTGAGTTCTCAGCTACATCAAAGTATTTGAATTATTGTAATATGATTTTTAAGTTCTCATTTATATTAAGTCATAATAATTAAAGTTTATATCCATGTACATACATTACAAATAATATACTTTTTTAATAAAATACCTTGATCAAAAAGTTCCCGGAATTCATTCAGAAAATTCAAAATACAAGTTTATTCATCAAAAGTGATATTGTCCCCTTCAAAATACTCCCCATCGACTGCAACGCACTTATGCCAGCGCTTGATTCAGCTCTCGAAACATTTCTGGAACTCTATTCTCGGTATAGTCATCAGAGCCGTCTTCCATTTTTCCATTATCTCTTAGTAGTGGTTTTTTAACTCGATCGAACTGAAAAAAATCGCAGGGAGCCATATCGAGTGAATTCGATGGCTGTTGGATGGTATTCATTTCGTTCTTGGTCAAAAAATTTAATACAACTCGTTGCAAATTCAACTCCATTTTTAAAACTGTAAAAGTCGAAAACACGTGCAGAGGTAGATGTACTCAAGACGGCGTAACTTTTACAAATGTCAAGCTATGGCGATAAAATTTGGTGGAAATGTCAATGATAGATATGGCACCTTAATAAAAAAAACAGAACTCAAATCAGCTGACTCAGAGCATCACCTGGTGGTAATTCCGGGAACTTTTTGATCAAGGTATAAATTGCAAAGTATGTTATAAATTGCAACTATGTAACAACCTAACTTTCTACGCGTGGATATGGCTCCCC
>NW_017257797.1:113585-115322 GCF_001594055.1 Mycetomoellerius zeteki
CGGATTCGTTGGCTGGGGCGCGCGGGAGCGAGCCAGCCAATCCGTGTGTACGGTACGGTTGCGAGATACAAGGCGGCACGGCGTGAGCGGTCGCACCGGATTCGTTGGCTGGGGCACGCGGGAGCGAGCCAGCCAATACGTTTGTACGGCGCGGTTGCGAGATGCAGTGTGGCACGGCGCGAGCGGTCGCACTGGATTCGAGGATATGGTGAAGCGCGAGGGCGCGCCAGCCAATCGTGATACGCGGTGTGGTCGGGATACGCGGCGCGGTAATCAGGATCGAGCGCTTCCCCGATGCAATGGGGACAGCGTGACACTGGCGAGGATCTACGACCCCAAGAACGCTTGGGAGGGTGGAGAACACTCCACCCTTGAACGTGTCGCAGGCCCGCGGTGTGCCGGTAGAGGTGCGGGACCTGAAATGGTGAGAGCTGGAGGTGCAGGCAGCTGTATCGCTTACCGAGAACGCTCGGCAGTGACTGAGAACGCTCAACCACTTTGTTCTTGCGATAGGCTGTGTGGAAAACAGATAGTTTCTCGCTACCGAGAACGCTCGGCAGTGACTGAGAACTCTCAACCACTTTGTTCTTGCGATCGACTGGGATCTGGTTCTCGTGCTTCGAGATATTCGAGGAATATTGGAGCGGTTTCGGAGCGGAGCTCGGAAAGCGGAAAAAGGCAGCGAGTTCGACAATTGCCTCGTCTTTTATACGGCTTGTTGCTCCCGCTCGTATTGTTCCGGAATAAATCGGCGCTTTCCGTTAACGAACAATACGAGTGGGGCAAATGCGGTTCGGTTCGGTTCGTGCCTATTCGGCCGGTTTCGGCGGATTGCCGGTTTCGCGATGTTTCGCGGTCTCTGGCTCGCCGGTAGTACCTGTGAATTATGTTTTAGCTTCTCAAAAATAATGTGGGCGCACCGCGCCCTCCTCGCTGCTACCCCTGATGTTGGGGGGCAGCGGCATCCGACGGATGACCTGTCGGGAACGATGCGTTAACGGGGTGCATCGTTACATCTATATGTTTAAATGTACTTATTTATTCTAATTAACTTTATCAATTTTTTTGTTAAACGTAAATTGATGTTTTATTCTGCATTTATTAATATACATATATTTTAATTCCCAATAACAACAATTAATTTGATGTAATTCAGATGTTAAAATAGCGATAAATAACGTCAAATTTATTACTACTTTGGGTATATATATGTAGGGTGTGATAAATGGCAGGTGTGTGCATGTGAGCGTGCGAGCGTTGCGTCGGTAAGAGACTCGCGAGGCATCCGCGAGGAAGCGTGTGTGTGTGTGTGTGTGTGGCGAGAGTGGAGGGTCTTGGCTAGAGAGTCCTGCGGAGAAGCATGGCGAGTCGAGAAGAAGCGTTGCGAGTTTTTGTGAGTTGCTGCGAGTCCTGCGAGTAACGGGTTATGAGTCCTGCGAGTTGTTATTGCGAGTCCGCGAGAATTCTTACGAGTCATATGATTTGTCGTGAGTTGCGAGAGCCTTTGCGGCTTTTCCAATCGAGCTATAGCGTGTAGAACGTTTTTCTCTTTCGCGCACCAGTGCTTGAAGTGTATACACATCTTACATGTAAACTCTCTTTTATTAAACATTTTATTTATATCTACTACATATATATATGTATGTCTGTTCACTCTAATAATCACTGTTGACGTCTTAATAATAACGTCTTAATGACATCCTCTCTCTCTCTCTCTCTCTCTCTCTCTCTCTCTCT
>NW_017257797.1:115680-121362 GCF_001594055.1 Mycetomoellerius zeteki
TGTGTGTGTGTGTGTGTGTGTGTGTTATCGCGACGACATCAAAATGACATCATGTTAGGACGTTTCCAAATGGAGAATTAAGGAAGACCAAAATATGACATCATTTTAACGTCATTATGACGACGTCGGTTGGTCAATTTTTGGTCACTTGACATCATTCGTACCAACATGACCAGAATTTGACGTCAAAATGACGTGTTCTTGCTACCTGGGTAGGATATATGTCATACCGACATGTTTATTTTAAAAAAAAATGTTGGATTTAAGTTATCAAAAAAAACACAAAGATACTGTCTAAAAACACAAAAAGTCTGCTTTAAAAACACAAAGATACTGTCTAAAAATACAAAAAGTCACTGCTTTAAAAACACAAAAATGACTTTTTGTGTTTTTAGACAATACTTTTTTTTTAAAGAAGTGAGCATAAAGGCCGCAGCACACACTTTTGCATAACTCATAATGCATGACGCATAAGAGAATCAACCAATGAGAGTCCTTCATTTTCATCCCTACTCCTTGCTCTACGAATCTTGCATAGTGCATTAAGCATAATACAGAACGTGTCGAAAAATCCGTAAAGTTGAATTTTTATGTTTATGCAAGTTATTCACGTTCTAGATCGGCCATGCCACTTCCAATTTCGTTCTAATCTTGTTAAAAGTGTTTGAACATCAAAATATATAATATGGATCATAATTCATTATTTTGACACTCATTATCAATATGATAATATTGATCAGGAACCATCAAATGAAATAAACATTCAAGAGATTGAAGAGGTGGATGGAGATAGTATACTGTTTTCTTTAGTACAAAGTCATTCGTATTTATATAATAAGGAACTGACTGATTTTAAGGATAGCATTAAAAAAGAAAATGCTTGGATAGAAATAGCCAAGATTTTAAACATTACTGGTACGTAATATCTCTAATTTTTTATAATATTTTACTAATTTTATTTGTTGGAAATAACTACATATTCAGTAACTTTGATATTTAAATTATTTTTAAATAATTAATATTTAGAAAGTAAAATTTTTTTAAATTATTATTTCTATAGTTATGTAAAAAACTTATACACACCTGCCAATATATTGCACAAAATTTTTGGTTTTGTTATTGCTCAACTAAAATTATGAGAAAAATATATTTAATAGAAAATATTTTTTTTAAATACCTACTTCTAGATATCTTTTAACTTTTTATTCATATATTAACCTTTTGGCGTAATTTCACGTACTCGGTAGTCGGCGTAATAATCAAAAGTCCTTTTCTTCTTTTTTAGGTTAAGATAAAGCTTCATGCATAAGCTTGTGCGTTGGCTCTCGTTACGTTATGCGCTATGCGTTATGCGTCATGCGTCATGGAAAAGTGTGTGCTGCGACCTTAATTCCACAATGTGCTTTTTATTTCCTATTTCTTGCTGTTTGTCTCTGTTTGTCTCTTGCCTGTTTGATCAAGGAGGCAAGAGACAAACAGCAAGAAACAAGAAACAAAGAGCACATTGTAGAATTAACCTGACTCTTTGGCTGCGTTCGTTTATGCAGTTGCTGCTGCAGATGTCGTTCGTTTATGCAGCAGGGGCCCTATTCTGTACACGCTTACCGACAACTGTCGGTTCGGTATGATAACGACATCTGTCGCTTGCACGACCGATATAAATGGATGAATATTATTCTGTACATTATCTCTAACAACACATATGCTGCACACATGTTGCAAGCGACAGCCGTCGCTACGATTCTATCGATAAAGTACAGGCTGGAAAAAATATAAAGAATAATGTTTCTCAACCAATAGCGTTAAAGTTGTAAAAGAAATTCGCGGGAGTTTTCGTAGGTAGTTAACAGAGAGTTATCATAAGTTATTTCTACCATTATAAATTAACTTTAATCATGGTTTAATTTAGTCATAATTAGAGGTGAGGACGCAGCGTCCCTTAGCTAGAAGGCTGGATGGGGGACAGCGTGCCTTGGGAGGGCGCCAGGCTCAGGGTGGTGGGCTTGGACGAGCTTCAGAAGCGGCACAGGGCGATGGTCTGGGTTCTGAGTCCTCCGAGAGCCGCGGCTGCTGTCCTGGCGCTGCTGGAGAAGCAGAATCCGGGCATCGGCGCATTGAACTGGCGCGTCTTTGCCGAAAACGTAGGTGCTTCCCCTGAGGGAAGGAACTATGTTTTCGGCATCTTGGAGTCCAGCGCTCGTAAGTTAAGGGAGCGGGACTCCAAGTTATGCTATGAGATCGAGCAAGTCACCGTAAAGATGGCTCGATCTCATAGTGGGGAAGGGGATAAGGAGGAGCCTCGATCTAAAGACTAGACCAAACAATGGACTGATCGAGACCAAATTAACCTGCATCACAGCAAAGGGGCCTCGGCGGTTCTAGCCAGACATCTCTGATACAAGAACCATGGGTCGCCCGTGGGTATGTCAGGGGGGTGGCAGCATGTGGGAAGCTCTTTAAAGCTCCCACCGAACAGGGACCAAGGGCGTGCATAGCGGTCAAGGGGCTGAATGCATGTCTCTTGCCCGAGGTATGTTCTAGGGACCTGACGGCGGTGGAGGTGACGACAGCTAGCAGTGCTGGGGGCACCAGGAGGCTGGTCATCTGCTCGGCCTACTTCCCGCATGGAGAGGAGACACCGCCGACGGAGCTGGTCAAATTAGTGGATCTCTGCCAGAAGGAAGAACTGCCACTGGTAGTGGGGTGCGATGCTAATGCGCACCACACCATATGGGGAAGTACCGATACGAACGAAAGAGGAAGGAAGTTGCTGGAGTATCTGGTAACGACTGACCTGGAGGTTCTGAATAAAGGTAACGAACCCACCTTCTGTGCGGCGGGGAGGAGTGAGGTATTAGACCTCACTCTCTGCTCACGCGGGTCTGTGCGGAAGGTGAGGGAATGGAAGGTGTCGGATGAGCCATCGTTCTCCGACCACAGGCTAATATCTTTCAGACTTTCAGATCTCAAAGTGGAAGTCAGCAAGGTGAGGAACTCAAAGAGGACAGACTGGGACTTCTATCAGAGGGACCTGGAAAGGAACCTCATGGATTTCCCCAGAAAGCACAGGACGGCGAGGGAGCTGGAGCTCTGCGTGGATCATCTGCAAAGGGCTCTGGTTGGCTCCTATGAGGCGAACTGTCCGGCTAGAACAGTCATCAACAACAGGGGAACCCCTGGTGGAATCCACGGCTGCAGAGCCTCAAGGTCAAAGCTCGAAGAGGGCGAGGAACACGGGCCGGCCCTCCGACTGGGATCTTTACAGGAAGACTCAGAAGGAGTATAGAGACTCTGTGGTAGAAGCAAAGAAGAAGAGTTGGCGGGATTTCTGCGAGTCGGTGGAGGGAATACCGGCCACTGCCAGGCTATGCAGATTTCTGTCCAGGAACCCGACGGTACTATGGTATCCGGAGATGCCTGGAGCACCTTCTGGGGGCCAGCTTTCCTGGTTTCCGGAGGGATGTAGATAGGTGCGAGGAGGTTGGCGCGGGCTCCTTCAGGGCATGTGCCAACGATTGGAAGTTAGCGGCAGAGATAGTGAGGCCAGCTAGAGTTAGATGAGCGATTGGCTCCTTTCAACCGTTCAAGTCGGCGGGGCCCGACCTTATTTTCCCAGCTCTCCTTCAGAGAGGGCTGGGGCAGATAATCAGGCCCCTCACGAGGATGTTGAGGGGCTGTCTAGCTCTCGGTACACCCCCCGAGCGTGGAGAAGGGCGAGAGTCGTCTTTATTCCCAAAGCGGGGCGGGTGAACCATGTCACTGCTAAAGACTTTAGACTGATCAGCTTGACCTCGTTCCTTCTTAAAACGTTGGAAAAGCTGGTTGACGTATATATCAGGGACTGTGTGCTGGCCCTGTATCCGCTGCATGCCAAGTAGCACGCTTACCGGGCTGGCCACTCGAGTATATCGGCCCTCCATTCGGTTGTCTACAGTATTGAACGACAACTTCAGAGGGAGGCTTTTTGGTAGGCACCTTCCTGGACATTGAAGGGGCCTTCAACAACACTACACATGAGGTGGTTTGTGCCGAGGCGACAAGGCGGGGAGTACCAGCGAAACTTATTAAATGGATCCGGGGAATGCTTGGACGCCAAGTGACGACATCGCTAGGTACGGTGAGTGTCGAAGGATGGGTGGGGAGAGGTTGTCCCCAAGGGGTAGTCCTCTCACCACTATTGTAGTGCTTAGTAGCGGATAGGCTACTTGAGGAGCTTAATGACAAGGGCTTCAAGGCAATCGGGTACGCTGATGACTTGGCGATCCTGAGGAGGCCCTTTCCTGAAAACGCTCCTAGAGCTCACACAAGGGGCTCTAGGGGTGGTAGAGGAATGGTGTGAGAGGACAGGTCTATCAGTGAACCCGAGTAAGACAAGCCTGGTGATCTTCACACACAAGTACAAAATAGGCCCCGTGGAGGGTCCCGTATTGAAGGGAGTCAGACTGACTCCGGGAATGTCAGTCAAGTATCTGGGAATTGTCCTGGATAAAAGATTGAACTGGAAGCTGCACCTGGAATCAGTATGTAAGAAAGCCAACTCGTACTTTTGGATGTGTAGAAGAACCTTTGGGCAAACTTGGGATTGCAGCCAGACAGAGTGTTTTGGCTATACTCTGCTGTGTTCCGATCAAGATTGCTCTATGCTGCGGTGGTCTGATGGCCAAAGACACAGCAAACCGAGGCCCGCGCATCACTGGAACGCGTCAGGGCTCTCTTATTAAGGAGGGCTCTGGGTGCAATGAGGACAACGCCAGTGGCGGCAATGGGAGTGCTGCTCGGCATAAAACCACTCCATCTCGCGATATAGCTGGCGGCAGCAGCGTATAGGCTGAAGTACGAGGGAAAATAGATGAGCGGTGTGACCCGGTTACCGCGGGAGCTCCAAATGGAAACCATATTTGACATGAGACAGGATAGAATGCCAATAGGGCGCGACTTTGACAGATCGTACAAGATCTATATTCCTAGCCGCGAGGACTGGGAGAGGCATGAGGTGCCCGCTATCAGGAATGGTGACACGGATGGCTCCAAGACTGATGAAGGCGCCGGGATCTACGGATGCCGTAGTGGAGTCAGGAAGACTCTCCCTCTTGGAGAGTTCACCACTGTCTTCCAATCGGAGGTGGTAGCGATCATGGGCTGTGCTCAAACGTTAACCGCATCAGGTGAGACAGGCAGACGCATTAGGATATGCTCCGATAGCAGGGCGGCTCTGGGGGCGCTGGGGGCATGCGTCTTTGATTCGTGGCTGGTCTGGGAGTGCAAATGTGCTCTGAACAGACTGTTCACGGGCAATGATGTTGCTCTCGTATGGGTTCCGGGACATTCGGGAATCAGAGATAATGAGATTGCTGATGAGCTGGCAAGAAGTGGCTCATCAGCCAGGTTGATGGGACCGGAACCGGCTCTAGGTTTGCCCAGCTGCATTTGCAGGGCAAAAATAAAGGGCTGGTTATGGGACCGTCATATCGAATATTGGAAGAAAGAGACAAGAACCAAATGAGACAAGAACCAATGCAGGCAGGCGAGAGCCCTGCTGGGAGAGACGCCCAGCAGGGACCTTGCCAGGAGCATTAGGACCTTGGAGGAGAGGGGAAGCCAGGCTAGCGCTGCAGATCTACACGGGCCATGGCTTCACTAACTACCACATGCACAAGCTGAGGCACAGTGATAACCCGAGGT
>NW_017257797.1:122392-122720 GCF_001594055.1 Mycetomoellerius zeteki
TTTTATGAGAAGAAAATAAATAATTTTTGTCTCGGGTGGGGCCATACGTTGATGACACCCTGTATAGGTATATAATGTTTATGTAAATTAGTAAGGAATTAGACATTTATAATGAATATATGTATAATAATAATGTAAGGTATGTATAATATATAATAATAAAAATGGTATTAAATTTTATGTAATTTTTATTAATTATACGGTATAGTTACAGTAATACATATTATAGTGAATCATAATAGTTCTTTGCATATAGTTTAATAAGATAGTACTTATGTGTTATACTTATTTTATTTGTTACTGGGTGCATTCAGCGGACTCAACAGTT
>NW_017257798.1:0-201 GCF_001594055.1 Mycetomoellerius zeteki
AGTACAATTCTAGAGTTTTCAAATGAATTGTAGGACATGATCGTATTATTTATTTTTTCGTGTTATGACTGGTTCCGTAGACATAATTTCAAAACAACTTTCTATTTTATTGTAAAAATTGTATTTGTATAATTGTATTTTATATAGTTGCTTGTATATAGGATAACTCCGGCATACGCCGCACCTATCAAAAACTTAATT
>NW_017257799.1:0-372 GCF_001594055.1 Mycetomoellerius zeteki
AGGGTGTCGAGCGTCTCATGGGCCGTCGCGGCTAACGCGAGCGAGGGCTCACCCGCGAGGCGCTCAGCGAGGTCCTCCGCATCCCGCAGGCGCCTCACATTCCGCCGAGAGCCCGAGGCCCCGGACGGGTCGACAATGAAGTCTCCGCCCGCCCTCAGCCTCTCGGCGGCTCTCCTCCTCTCGCGCTCCTCCACCTTCTCCGCCGTGAACTGCCCAACATGGGCCGGGTTCACGGCAGGTCGGCCGCGCTTCCTCCCCAATGGTGGGGGGGCCGCGGGGGAGGGCGGCTCAACGCCGCCCAACCCCGAGGCCCCATCGCCCTCCGTCACAATGGCGCAGACAGAGTCAGAAGACGACTCCGGCTGCACCACC
>NW_017257800.1:0-384 GCF_001594055.1 Mycetomoellerius zeteki
AACCAATCAGAGAGCCGTATTAGTATCTTGAGACATTACTTGAAATTAAAAACGGACTATGGGTCCCGGCCTTAAGTTTGATCGCGATCGCGATGCTACAACATGTTTTAACATGCTCTTACCATAGCTCTCACTCACTCGAACAACGCTTGATAGAGTGAGTAGGAGCTATGGTAGAAGCATGTCGGAGCACGTTGGAGCTTGCGACGCGACAAACCTTATGTAAATCATATATGTGTGTGTGTGTGTGTAATATATATATAGAGCAGAGTATATGTAGAATATATAGTAAAATTATTATATCTTATGTTGAAACGTTACGTTCTATTATTAAAAATTGTTTCGTTAATAACATTTTAACAAATAACGAACGACGGCTAAAAC
>NW_017257801.1:0-769 GCF_001594055.1 Mycetomoellerius zeteki
GATTATTCCGCTAAGGATAATCGATTGTCAGGTTTGAACATATGTCTCGGGGTGTAAATTCCGTACTTTTACTAAGTTCGGTGCAGCACCTGTGTCAATCATGAATTCTGTCGCCCGGGGTAAACCGTCGGCGGAAATAACAACGGTTTGTGCATGGGAGAAGTCGCGAAGGTTTAGGGTTGCGATTCGTCGTTCGGGACGTCGTCTGATTGAAGATTGATTGCACGGATCGGACGATTTTCTTGACTTATTCCCGCCCAAGGTTCGTCCACCGTTCTCGGGGGGCTCTCGGAGTTTCCCTGGTTAATTCGGGAATTGTTATATTCGCGCTTTCTGCATTGTTCGATCTCGTGCCCCATGTTTTTGCAGTATCGGCACCATTTATTTGACCGATCGGTGGTATAACGGTCGATGGGTGTATTAGGATCTGGGGGGTGATTCTCGCGATTTCAGTGGGGTTCAGCGTAGCGTGCATAATTTTCGCGCGGATAACGCGGGTTTCCTCTGTCGCTGAATCTAGCCAATGGCAGGTCGGCGGGCCTGCGCGGTAGCTCGGGTCGGCGCTCGTGAGGCATTTCGCTTCGTCGCGGGGTTGAGTGCGCGAGAGGGGTCCGGAGCGGGATTTACTTGTCCTCGCGAGTAATTCTCAGGCCGCGGCTTAGGGGCATATCGCTGCTTATCGAGCTCTTCCCTCTTTGCTAGGGCCTTGGCTGTTGCGAAGGGGCGTGTGTGACATACGGGGCTAATTTGCAAGCGATATTGTAGCGGG
>NW_017257802.1:0-14424 GCF_001594055.1 Mycetomoellerius zeteki
GTAGAGAAAAGTTCTCTCTATCACACTGACGTATTTTAATCATAATAGTAAATTGTTTAAAAAATCTAATACCAAAATTGTGAAAACTGTGCCAACAAGACCCGGTCTCACATAATGCGAATTATAGATTTTTGAAACTGATAGTGACAATCGGAATGCAGTCCAAGATATAAAATAAAAAATATTTTTTAAGAAATAAAAATGAGAAAATGAAAATTTTATAATTGTGTTTATTGCAACTAATCATTTATTATAAATAATACAATATTAAATTGTAAATATATATTTGTATACTTATATGTAAGCATTTAAAAAAATGTTAAATGTGTCACTCGTTTATTATAATACACAACTTGGGTAGCTACAATTACGCTTCTAGAGACAAAAGCGGAACATCTTTCAGCTCCAGCAATCGAAATATGATCCATTCCAAATCATCCAATAAAAGTTAAAGTAACGATAAAAGTAATGGCTAAATCATTATCGTTACTGCAAAAATGTAACGTTGTCGTTGCCGTTACAGACAGGAAAAAGGAACGATCGTTATCAAAAAAATGTAACGAAAAAAGTAACAGCGTTACAAGTAACAAGATTTTTTCTCAGGACGGGGGCAGTCTTGCCACACATAAGGAAAAAATGTTCAAATATTTCCTTCCTTGGTGATCCTATAATTTCTTCAATGCAAGTATCGAGTTAATAACTTGTTTTCGTCACTTATTCATTTCTAATGTTACGTCCAAGCTCTCGGAAGGTTTGATTCAAGGAGATAAGGAGGGAAATGAGAGGGTTGTGGAAGGACGCTTAGATTCGGTCTTTCAGGTATATGCGCAGAGGCGAACACCCGAAAGTCGAACGTACCTTTTATTGCTCTGGAATATGGGTCAGCGTCCTGAAGGGACCCTATGACACCTGTTTCTTTTTGAGCAGTGCGAACGTCGGTCCTACTTTCGGAGAGGAACTCAAGGAACATAATCCTTTTTACCTAGGACTGGACCACGTGCGAACTTAAGAATGCTAGTGGGAACACGGGATACTAGGGGATGCAAATAAATGCCCTATTGGGCAAGGATGTTCATTTTGAAATTAATATAAATTTATTATAAAATCAAAATAATAGAGAGAAAAAATTATATATTAATAAATAATATATGAATTGGTTGTATAAATTGTTGCTAAACTTATCTAATGTGTATATGTGTGTATGTTGCAGTTTACAAAAGCGAACCCGAATAAAATAAAATAAATACAGAGTGTGCAATCGGGTGAGTGTATTTTTTGTATTATTTGTAGTAGAGAGGATAGGAGAGGGATGGGGTTATAGGCACTGGTGAGGAAAGCGGTGCAGGAACATAAAGGTTGGAGATGTTGAGAACTGCAAAAGGAGTGGGGTTACCGGGGATATATACAGTGATTATTTAGCGGCTTCGTTATGAGCCGCGGAATAAAATCTGAACAGCCGATCCCATTCCTCGGGGGAAGAACCAAAAGGAGGAAGGGTTGGGAGTTGATCTAGGGAAGGGGGTGAGATTGGTTGTTCGAAAGGAGGGTCAGGGGGAAGGAATCGTTCCGATATGGGAGGATGAGAATACTGGAGGATATCGAGGATTATTGGATCAGGGGCGGAAAGGATCGATTGGTCCAGCGGAAGATCGTCATCAGGAGGGACAGGGGAGTAGGAAATTTCGGTTTCTACGTTTATTATAGCGGTATCGAAGCTAGCTCGGGTTCGGCTTGGCGGGCCCGCGGACTCCTGCGCAAGGTCGGATTGCGACCCCGTGAGCGGGTGGCTCTCGCGGAATCTCTAACGCGCACTATAATTGGAGTTATATATTTTGTGAACCCAAGAAAAAAGAAAACAAAAAACAAGGAAATTTAAAACTTATTGATAGATGAACAGATTAAGGTGTTGCTGAGCTTGGTCTCCTGTGCGCCCTGTGCTCCTAGGAGGAGGATGAAGCCAACAATTTGGCGCAGAAGACCGAGTACTTAGGCTTTGAAGAGGGTGGCACCAAATATGGAGGCTACGCCCAAAAGTACGGAGCCCAAGTATCGCAAACGGCCAAGTCGATCGGTCGAATTGCTTCTCATTAATGTGTTCTACGTCTCATTACTGACGGACTTCTGACTATTGACTTTTGACTTTACTGGCTGATTTGTTTCTCACTAACGTCTTCTCACATCTCACTACTGACGAACTTCTGACCATTGACGACGCGTTCTCTCGCGGGCCCCTATTTATACTTCAAAAAGTGGCGTTTTTTCCTTTGTCCAGGACAATAGTTAAGTTGCAATGTCAAGCTCTGATTTTTTCTTAGGTCCTATCGTGGTTGATCTCGAGTACGTTGAAGGGGAGGTAATTTATGATTTTCTCGAGTCTGAGGGAAAATTGCTCCGAGTGGATGTCAAGTTTTATTATGCCGCGAAAAATATAGCTGGGTAAACCATTATTTGTGACGTTTATTTAGTTTTCTTAGGATGTACGCGTGCAGGGTAACCGTTGTCAATCTTAAGTCTGGCCCCAGATAACATTAATATGGGGGGGTTCCTTTGGAGCGTTTTGGCGCGACGTGGCACCGGCTTTATCTTTACCTAATATGGAATTGTTAGTCATCCTCGGATGGCGGCTTAGGTGTTTGCTATTTCCTTATATGGGCATATTTTGTAATCATACCGCTTCTAGCCCCGCGTTTTTATCTAATATGGAATTGTTAGTCTGCCTCGGGTGGCAGCTATGGTATGATGCAGATATATGAATTTCGCAAGCCTAGCGTTTCTAGCCTCGCATCAGAGTTGTTGTTCTTTCCTTCTTGAGTGGCATTTATGAGTTTTCGTGGAAGCTGTTTAGGCCTTCTAATTCTTTCAAATTGTTAACAGAAGATTGCACTCGAATCTCATAAATGTCATCATCAGCCGCGGCGTGGAGTCGTCTTTCGAAAGAAAAGAATCGTGGCGTCTACATAACAGTGTATACCTTTTACTTTTTAGTTAAAATCATTCTTACCACGACAAGGTAGGTGTATGTCGAGAAAGATTTTTCGTTTTCTGGGGTATTTTATTTCTTATTTTGTTTGTACCCTGATAAAAAAATTTCGCTGAAGTTATTTCACGTTGTTGAACATCTTTCAGTAAAATTTAAGCATTTTAGAAAAATTTCGGTTTAATTTTAATGATTTTTAGTTGAAAAATTCATTTTCAGCAAAATTTTAGTAAAATTCAGACAAATTCCAGTGAAAATTTCAAAGAAATTTCAACGATTTTTCAATACTATTTACAATTAATTGGAAAATTCACTTTCAGTGAAATTTCAGCAAATTTTCAGCAATTTCGCTGAAATTCCAAAACGTAGAATAATTTCATTTCAGTGAAATTTTTTCACCAGGATTTTTGTATCTTTGTATTTTTAAATTTTAACTCCACCCACACGCGCTTTTATTCAACACGCGTCTCTCGACCAGGGGGGTGGTGGCAAATGTCCCTCCCCCTTGCTCACTCCTGTGGATGCCCATGCAAGTAACGCATTACTTGCGAACTCTGCTTGTGAGTCCATGCACTGCTCCAATTAAGTTCTTCCTAGAAAGAGAAAACAGTTTCTTTCTAGTCGGAAAAAGTTTACTTTGCTTTAACTTATTAAGTAACTTATTAAGTTACTTATTAAGTAATAATTGTACACTCTTTTACGGAATCGTTAAATCAACGTGCAATGTTTAATATTTAGGATGACATTGGACCCACATGGATGTATAAATAAGAATTCAATTTTAAATTTATATGGCGAAGAGATCAATTTTAATGTCCGATTTTAATTATAATTAATTATTAAATTAATTTGAAAAGTTTCCTTTAGTATAAAAAATTCCTTTAGTGTTTAAAGAAATAGTACGTCGTATTGAGTTCGTAATCTTGCACATTTATTGTTTAGCGTTATCAATCGTTTGCATACGCTCATTACACTGTTCAACAAAAAATCACTTTTCTTCTTATTCGATGTACATATCCAGAAGATTTCTTCTTGATAAACACGATGCCATTAGTAAAATTTGCGTAACATACTTCAGGATTTTGAGTAAATTGAGATGAAATCGGCCAAAATAGGATTTTTTAATGTTTTCAATATTTTTTACAGCAAAACAAAACCTTATTTCTAAATAAAGTTTATCGAGTCTAAAAGTACAATTCAAGAGTTTTCAAATGAATTTTAGGACATGATCGTATTATTTATTTTTATCGTGTTATGACTGCTTCCGTAGACATAATTTCAAAACAACTTTCTATTTTATTGTAAAAATTGTATTTGTATAATTGTATTTTATATAGTTGCTTGTATATAGGGTAACTCCGGTATATACGCCGCACCTATCAAAAACTTAATTTATTAATGCCTCGGTAGTCTAATGGCTCAGGACACTCGTACGGAATACAAAAGATCCGAGTTCGACTCCCGGCCGAGGTAATATTTTTCGCAATAAGTTTAATTACAGTTTTTTCAGCATATTAACATCTTTGAAATATAATATGATGCCTGATTGAGCATCGAAATTATTAAAATTTAATTTAATTCGCAAAATTACTACAGTGGTTTAATTGTATTCAGTCCGGAAATATTTCGGTGCACAGTTCGTTAAACTACAATTGTGGTATGTATGTCTAGTACATACATATCATATTTAGTGATTCAAGATTGAATTATTTAAACATTTTAAGATCTAGCTTCGACCGTATAGGGCTCTAATTTATCGATTGTGTCTCTCACATACACGGTCTAAAAATGACATTATTAATTTATTAAGTATTATTTACTATGTTTAAAGTAAACGAGCCATATCAGTAAAAATTTTTGTACTGTCTACTACTACGAAAAAAATATTAGAAATCGGAAATATTTATTTTTCGTATTCTAGAATGAACTTTTTGAAACCTTTGCATTTTTGCCGTATATCCCATAGGGGCGGAATATATGGCTACTCATAGGGGGTGAAGGGGGTATATACGGCTCATGAAAAATTTACAAATATTGTAATTCTTATAAATGTAGGGATTTGTCCAGTTGAAAAAAAGAGATGTCTTTTTAAAAAACAAAAGGAAAATTAATTTAATGTAACTCAAAGGTACACCGTGCGTAAGTAAGTTCTCTCTCTCTCTCTCTTTTTTCTTTTTTCTTCTTCTCTTCTTCTTTCTTCTCTTCTTCTGTGCGCCACCGTCGACTCCTGGTACCTCAGCGCCGCGAGGGACTCGAAACTCTGCCGCCATCTACATGTTTCCCACAGTTCGGCCGTCCTGAATGATCATCCGCCCCGGATGATGTCCCTTTGTCACGATTTAGTATAGCCCATTGCTTTAAGTACTCAGCACAGGTAGAAGTTTTTGCTGGTCCTTCTCCGCTTCCCACCTTTTCCACGTCATAGGTATCATTAGCCTTTACTTTAGAGATACGATAGGGCCCCAGGTACTTAGGTTTTAATTTTAATCTAAATCCCATCTGCGTGCGTTTGATGGCCACGAGATCATCGATATGGTACTTATTGGAATCTTTGCATCGTAGATTGTAATACTTTCTGTTCTCGTTCTGAACCCTCTCTATCTGCCTTCGAGCATCCTCTCTCAATTGTTTTCTAGCGTCTTCATAGTAGTGAGTTAGCTCTTGTTCGATCGCTTCTTTCATAGTGAGATCTTCCTTGGAATTCATTTTAGTTCCTATCATCAACTCAAAAGGAGTAGTGTCGATGCTGCGTTGATATGTCGAATTCAATACCTGTTGCAACCTGGCAACGTGCTGGTACCATTTAGCGGGTGCATTCATTGACATCTTGGTGAGTACTGGGATAATTGTCCTATTAATTCGTTCAATCTGCCCATTGGCTCTGGGCAGACCTTTTTTTTTGTTTTGCGTAGGAGGAGAAAATCTTCGTATAACCCCCAGCTAGGAATCCTCCCTTGTGGGAGTTTCAGCCTAGCCGAAGGGGGGAAGACACCCATTACCGCGCGCGATGGGTATGTTGGATTCGGACTGTTGTCCGGGCAGCGTGGCTCAGACTAGGCCCGCAAGAACGGTCCGAGGGCTATTCGCTATATGGGTCAATTCCCAGGCGACTGGAGAGGCCCAGCTTTCGCACCAGCAAGACCGCTCCCCGGGTCCATTGCCATTATTTGCCAATTCACTTACCCGGGTTCGCCTACCAACTAAAAACTCTCCCTGTCTTGCGCTACCTCTCAAAGCCTATTGTCGAACGCCCGGAACTACCGAGGTACGACTTCAGGCATTCGACAGCCCTTATTTGTTCCTATCCTTGCGCGGTTCTTTCTTTGTGTTTTGTATATGTATATACTCGCCGTTAATCTGCCGAGTCACTGTGCTTAGTGTCTCGCGTCTTTCTGCCTATCTCGGTAAGTTTTATTTCTTCCGGTTCTCTATCTCGAACGAAAGATTATGTTCTGTTCGCGCGAGGGGGGTTGGGAGCCCGTATTATCGCCTGACGGGCCCTCTCCGCTTCTTTCTTCGCCAGCATGACTCTATTACAGAATTGGGAGAAAGCTTCCCCCAGTTCTTTTCGTCTTTTAGTATTTGTTTGATTATGTTTGTCATATCTAGGTTAGGTCCTATTGTAGTGATTAGTTGTCGTCTTTCGTTCTGCCATGCTACTCATGTTCCTAGTGTGTGGTTTGCGTCGTCCGTTCTACTTGCGCAATGTGCGCATCTAGTTGTAGCAATTTTACGAATTTATTTTATATAGGTAGCTGCTGAAGCATCCGTGTCCCGATATTATCTGTGTCATATGGAATGTTACTCTACCAACTTTCCTCTGATACCATTCCTCGAGCTTCAGTGCAATCATCTCCCTCACTCTTCGTCCATACCCGCCTCTTCTTTCGCATTTTCTTTTCCAACTTGCTACCGCATGACTACTTGCTTGCGTTTTTAGTATATCCTTGGCTTTTTCGCTAATCCCTATTCCGCGATTTCGTAGGTCTTTAATCCTTAAATAAAGGTTTTTATATTTGATAGCTAGGATATCAGCCGGTATCATCGTTGCTAACAGCATAGTGGCTTCGTAAGCCACGGTTTTATAGGTGCAGGCTATTCTGCCGGCTATATTCTTCTGTGTTCTCCTCAGGATCGTCTGTATCTCCTTATTGCTCCCGATGTCATCGGCCCACACCGGAGCTCCATACATCAATACTGACATTAATGTCCCTGCAAAAAGTCTCCTCTTTTCCTCCATTGATCCTCGGAAGTTCGGCATTACTCTTCCTAAGGAGGTTGTTAAAACCTCCACTTTCTTCGATGTCTTGTTAAAGTGGTTAGTGAATTTCCACTTGCTATCAATATGTATTCCTAAATATCTAGTTGTGTCCTTTATTTTGATCAATTCTCTTTAAATAACTAACACTGGCAACACGGTCGGGGGACTTTTTTCGGCACAAATATTGTTGCTTCTGTTTTTCTAGCAGCTATTTTAAGTCCCATTTCTTCGAATTCACGGACCACGATTGCTGTGGCCAGCTCTACGCACACTGCCGCCTCAATTACGTTATCTCTAATTGCAATTATTAATGTATCATCTGCGTAGCAGATTATATGGCAGTCTTCCGGTATGTCTACTTTTAAAATTTTATCGTATGCGATATTCCATAGTAATGACCCTAGTACCGATCCCTGCGGGACTCCTCTATTTATCCGTAATTTTATACATTCCTGCCTTTCATTCGTGTATACTAAGTATTTGTTGTTCAAATAGCTCGATACTATGTTTATTAGATAATTCGGTATATTTTTTATTTCTAGTCCCGTTATGATACTTTCCCATTTGACCGAGTTGAAAGCATTTTTAATGTCTAGGTTAACTGCTGCCGCTACTTTACCCTGTTTGGTTCCTGTCTCTACTATTTCTCTCAGTTTCAATATTGCGTCTATGGTTGATCTTTTGGCTCTAAAGCCAAATTGATTGATAGATAGTTCTTCATGATTTTTAAGATAATTATTTAATAATAAAATTAACATCATGTTTTATGTTTACATTGATAGACTATATCATTATTATAAGAACAATTGTATTTATCTTTACTTCACAAAAAGCATCATATACGAAGTCTGTTAAAAAAATATCCGAACTTTTTGAATTACGCGGCAACGCTTTGCGTCCTAGCGATGTGCGGTTGGCAGCACTACAATTGTCATAATCTTCCGGGTAAACAGCTTTTTTCACATTATTTACATTTCGTTTAATTTTAGAGTTATTGCTATTTGAGTGCAACATGTTTTAGTGTTCATGGCGATTTTCGCTATGTCCGATTTATGGGAGCAACGATGCAATGTGAAATTTTGCGTGAAACTAGTCTCCCTACTAAAAAAAAATTGAAGGATATTCCAAAAGAAGCTTTTCAGGACTGCATGGTAAAGTGGAAACACCGCTGGGACAAGTGTGTGAATAGAGGAGGGGAGTACTTTGAAGGAGACATAGACTAATAAGCTGTATGTTAAATAATAAAAATTAAAAAAAAGTTCGGCTACTTTTTGAACAGACGTATTGTGTACATAACTTCAATATATGAAATATTTCATCAAAGTTATCAAGTTTAATTCAAATCGACACGTGTCATTAGAAGCCACGTAAGTAAAAAGCATTCAATTACATTAAAAACATTTGTCCTTGTTAGTATAGAGACATAATGTTGCAAGTATAGCTACGTTTATAATCATTTGTGCCTTGTAACAATAGGGTAAGAACATTAAATGTGGATTAGTTACTAAGTTTCGGATCACATATTATATTTAAATAATTATAGTGTTATATTTTCTATCAAATAAGGCACATCACAAGAGTTATTAGCATTTGTTTCATCTTTTACAAGTGCCAGTTTTTTTAATTTATTAGCAATATAGCGCTGCACATCTTATTGATGTCGTTAACTAATAAAAGGTGAGACATAAACCAATAATAAGATATATATCTTTAAAAATTTATTCAAAGTGTAATACCATAGGAATTGCCTTATGGCTTTTACAGGAGATAGTAAATAGCATTAAATTTTATGAAAAATGTCAATTTCATATTCAGTTAGAATTAAAGCCAAAAAGGATAAAACATTTGGTGAACCATCATTACTTTATTTAATTATAATTAAATTGTATAAAACGGTACCGAAATAAAAGAAAATCACACAATGTAATCTTTACGACAAATCATTACTATTAAACATTTTATTAATTGTTTGATATCGTTCTGGATAAAAACATAAATTTTTTTCTCAAGACTGATCCACAAATAGTGGCCTTACTCTAAGTATCTATAAATAAAAATTCCGCGAAAAGAAAGGCAATCTAATCTAGATTATCTGTGTGTCCATTCTGTTGTTCAATACTTGCTGGTTAAACGGCATATATATACGTCCCCCAGTGTACATATCTTACAGTGTAGTTCTCACAATGTTCCTAAAGAAACTGTAAAAACTATAGTATTTCTGAAATTCTTATAAAAAATATTAAAACGTGTTTGTGGTTCGTGCAGCAAGAACTAATTTAGTTAAAATACTAGTCGACGACTCGGAAACTATGACAGAGACGTTAGAAAGAGGCACTATTATTGATCATTGGCTCGATCTGCAATTTGGGCATGTTAGAATATCCTCTTGGCAACCTAGGCCGTATTCCTCTTGCCTGTATGCATCTATATGCCTTGGTCAAATGGGGCTTTCTTACTTACATTTACTATTTATGGTTCATTTCTAACTTGCAAATTGGAAAAATATACTTCCATGATTTCTACCATTTCATCATAATTATATTAATTTTCTTTGGTTTATATCGTTTTAAGGTAAAAATTTTTAAATATATTGCCGGTCTATATATGTATAATAAAATACTTGATTTTTTAACAATACTTAAATGAAATAAGATTCCTTAACATTAAAACAATTAAAAAGTTAAAAAAGGACCGTTAGGAATCGGCGCTGTAATAGGTGCGTAAAGAATAAATTAACGGATACAAATTATACGAAGATATTGTTACATCGATCTTTTTGCACCTATTACAGCGCCGATTCCTAACGACCCTTTTTTAACTTTTTAATTGTTTTGATCTTTTAATGTTTCTTATGCTTTTGTTTAACTGTGTTTTTAATTGATAGTATTAAAGGGTCTTGAATGCACAATTATAGGCGAATACAAATTTATAAAAATTTTTTAACAGATCAATTTTAATACTTATATTATTATGTAACTTTTTATCTGACATTTCCTGTACATATTGCAATAACAATTTTTACTCAAATATAAAATTATAATAATTTCTTTCTGCGTATAATCGATCAATATGATTTTTTTAAAGGAACTGAAAATGTGCTTACGTGAACTTAGCATAACAGACGATACGTTAGAATCTCTCGGAACGCCAAAGCGATACCAAAGGCTAAATAACTGGATAATTCGAATAATAATCGGATGGATTGTATGTCTTTTTTTTCTTGGCATTTATTAATTTAAAATTTTTCTTTGTTCATCATACATTAAATTTTACCTTTTATTTGAGTTTTGAATTGACGTGTTATGCGTTTCTGTACATTTACCCGATATATGTCATTTTCTTAAATTATCTGATTACTGCAACTATCCTTGGGTTAGTACATGTATATACAACACTTACTTTGTAAGTTATTTTTATTGACGTTGTGCGTCAAAATGTTTACGGTGTGAAACTTAAAGACCTTTTTGATAATTTTTAAAAAAAGGAAGTCACCTCTATCAGTTACTATGACGTTGACAACATATGTATGTTATCTATATTGTCTGTACAAAACATGCCTATACAGTACTTATTTTGAGTATTAAAAATATCCTTAATATATACTGAGTACTAAAAATATACTAAAGGACAGTTAAATAAAAAAAAAAATTAAATACTACTTTTCATTATTAAATATTTGTAACAGATGAGCATCTTCAAAAAACACTGTGAAGGAAGTAATGTTGAGTAACATAATCGAATAAACAGATATGGTCAGAATTTCCCCCTCCAATGACTTTGATCTGATATATGTCATCATAAAAAAGTAACTACAAAACTAGCGATAAAAATAACTTTCCGTCCCAGGCTGTAAGGGAGAGCTGCACCGCATGTTGACAAGTCATTACGATACGATTGAATCATACGCAACGCCCCTGCAATAGAACAGGTTTTCATATCCAAAGCGTTCTATGTCGAAAAACGTAAATATGTATCAAAAAATTCATATAAAAGTTCCGTATAAAAGTTTCATCTGAGCTCGCAGCATGCATGCAAATATTTGGACGGCCCCGGAAGCGCAGGTGTATAACAATCGCTTCTGCTGTGTTTTCACGCTGTTTCCAAATGTCCCCGCGATTATCTTTTGGCACATTAAAGTTTATAAAAGGATGAGCACAAGCGATGTAACTTCAATATCTCAAATTGAAATACGACGAAATGACGTCGATGTGATATTTGGAATTTACTATTATTTTCAGTGATCTTTGCGCTTCTCGGTTAAAGAAATATTAGATATACTTTCAAAAAATGATTGGAATTGCAAATTTTTATACATTTCATATAAAAATGAAAGATGTTAAGGTAAACATCCAAGTATTGTATAAACCGGACATGTACTGTAAATCCGGATATTTACACAAAGTTCAATTATTTATGTCATTATTTAGGGATGCTCCGAATAGTAAACTACCGGGTACCAGATATCGGATGTCCGGCATCAAATTCTATTTCGATATTTGATGTGCGGGAGGGCAGATATCCAACCGGATAACGGATATTTCCACGGATATTCTGACTGAAAAATGTCTTTTCGAAAAAAAAAGGAAGAATGACATGGTCCTTTAACTAAAAACAAACAAAATACAGTTGTTTAATGTTTTTAGTTTTTAGCCATTGTTTAGCAATTTCGTTTAACATTTCTCAATTTACTGATTGACAAATTGTTATTTTCTGTAAGGCGCGTAGTTTTCTGGTGGCTTCCTTTTTCGTTTTCTAAAATTATATATTAAAACAACTGAAACTGAATTGTAAATATTGGAGCAAACACATTTTGAAAATCTTCTACTCGTATATAAAATATTATATTGAAACGTAAAAGTAAATAAAAAAATTCTAATTTAGTCTGACTTCTGATTACTTATTAACGCAATTAGAATATGCATATACATAACGCATATGTCATAATGTTATTTAAAGGCATAACTAAGTCTTTCTCATTCAATTCAGATACACAAGTTCCAGATTTCATCGAGTCAATGATCTCTTACGTACACTCTATTCTGATCTGTTCGAAAGTAGTGCAGATTACAAAAGACAAAATAGATCCATCTTAGTAAATCAGCGGATAACAGGAGCTAAGGATCACAATCAATATATATGGATTATAATGTAATAATTATTTAACACAGAATTACTGTGTACACACATGCACTCGCATGTAGGTATATAGGTATACAGAATGTCTCAATCTAATTTTCACATCGGCATATTTCAAAAAGTATTTAAAAAATTCATTTAAATGAATTTACAATAGTTCAACATATTAACGTTCTGACCGTTATGGCGCTTCTTAATTTAAAGTATTATGTTTAACATTAGCAGTCTTTCAATCTTATTATTATTTAAAAAATGTTTTCTGTGAAAGTGCAACTGCTTCGAGAGACCTATTATGATCACGTTATTTTTTTCTAGAAATACGATTAGGGACGTAATGAAAAAGATGTAATGTTTATCTGCGCTTTTTAAAATGGAACCATATGATTTTTTACGTAATATGATTTCTCTATAATCATTCTGCATATCAAAGTATTAATAACGTATAATAAATCAACCTGACTAAGACTCCTTATAAATCAGAAAACAAGGAAAGAACAAGGGCAATAGGAGTCAAGCGCGGGAGACGTTGCGCAATTAACACGACTACCGTAGCGTAAAACTTCTTTATTTTACTAAAGCGCTTACATATTTCGACTCATTTTTGAGCCTTCTTCAGAGACAACTAATAAACTCACATATATAGAATATAATAATTATTAACTAGTCATGGTGATCTTCCCCACCTCGAGAGTATAAATGCCAGAATTAAATCCATATAAGAATGCAATGAAGAAAAACAGGAAAGAAATTTTGAAAATCTCGAAATAAAGAAAATGTAAAACTAATGTATCAAAAAATTTTTGAAATTATAATTATTCCGAAAGTTAGGAAGCTCTCCCTGATCACAAGATACCGCATCGCAAACATTACTCTTAATAATTCAAAAACCGGTTTCTGGTAAGTTGGCCAGTCAGTGTCAGACACAGTTAGTCTCTTTTTGATTTAGTTGGTCTTTATTGAGAGACAGTAGTTAGAAAACTAGCGTTAAAAAATTAATCAAAATCAAGAAAAGAAATTTTGAAAATGATCTAAAGTCAACGCCCGACAGACTTCTTCCTGTGCACGAGCGACACAGACTGACTAAGCGCGACAACAATTCGACCTTTTATAGCCCATCAATGATCGGGAGGTAGGCCTTGGGAAGTCCCTCCATATCCGTTTGCATGTTAAGTCCATGCGTCTGTCTCCTGATGAATATCATTTCCGAGGTCAGTCTCTTCCGGTAGTGTAGTTCCTCGTCCAGTATTGCAACGTTGTCCCAATCGAACTCATGGTCCTCTTGCAACCGATACTCCGTTATAACGTTGCGGGTAGACATGTTCCATCGGATATGGTTCTTGTGTTCCGTGATTCTTGTTTTGTCTACACGTTGTCTACACGTCTGTCCTACATAACAGGTTGATTTATTATACGTCATTGTTTACGCAGGCCGTAAATATGCGTCCATCTCAATATTCTTCCTTTTTTCAATTTGTTTATCCCGCCTTTGGAGCGGAAACAGTTAGATTATTAAAGTCTTGGATTAAGTCACGTATTAGTTTAACTAAAAGTCTTTTACACGTTAGATTCATGAGATACTGTATCGCAAACAGTATTGTCCCACCTCACTTGCATCGACTATATTTAAGTTTAAATTTGGAGTTTTTTTAGGAACAACTCAGTCAAAAAATTTGAACGTATTAGACAACAGTGGGTTGTGAGCATCCTGAAGCTGGAACTGAACGATACTTATAGGAGGATAGACTTCACTCGGGCACTACTTTTTAGACTTGCTCGTGTTATTTCCCGTTGTCTCCCTGTTCACATTAGCGATTCCTTCTTTAACAAACGAAATCGTCCTTTTTTCTTGCGCGAAAAGAATAGAATAGATTCGAAGTGTTGCTGGCTACTGTCAAAACAGAGGGAAGAACTACTAGATAATAATATTAGAAGGATTAGGCCTATTCGTTATTATCAAGAGACGGTGCCCGCTATTGATGCTGTCCATTTCAGTGATGGAATGGCGAATGGGAGTGTCAGGATGTCGTTGTATCCTAGGGTACAGAATTCT
>NW_017257803.1:0-686 GCF_001594055.1 Mycetomoellerius zeteki
TAATGCTAATGCCGACTGTACTGTAACTTCTGAGCCTTATAACTCCAAAAATACTTAATGAAAAAATATTTTATTATAGTGTTTTGAAAAGCTCTCAATGTAAGCTACAAGAAAATATAATGAAAAATAGGGGGTTAATGAAAAATAGGAGGCTCCATTTAAAAAAATCGACGTGACCTTGATCTGGCCTTGGCGACGCCACCCAAGGTCAAACTGATTAGATCAGTAAGTACATCATTTTAAACCTTACAATTTTTGTCTGAAACATTTTTTTCAAAAATGCTTCAATTTTGAGATATTCGACCGTTTTCGGACTTTTTGAAGACCCTGTATATTAAATGGACATGCAAAAATTCATGTCGATTGGATGCTTAGTTATCGAGATATTATGTCAACGCGGTTCAAATATGCTGTTTTGAGAAAAATGTGTTTAAAGTTTCAACTACGGTTTACAAATAGATTAATTGTACCTGCAGCAATTTCAACCTTAATCGGCTATTCCTAGACCGCGATTTTCTCTGCGTCTTAAGATCCTAAACAAGTTCGAACAGGAATATAAAAAGAGACAGAAATAGGTAGATGTTCCTTTGTTCGAGCAATAACAATCGGAGATCCGTACGGCGGACCAAAACTCTATCACGCCTAATCTCTACTTGAGGACCATTTTAGTAAACAATGAATAACTC
>NW_017257804.1:0-520 GCF_001594055.1 Mycetomoellerius zeteki
ATTTCGTCGCGTCATAGGCTCTAACCTATGGACGGGTCACAGGATCTTACCTGTTGGCGAGCGTTGTGCTCGCGCGTTTTTTCGTCGCGTCATAGGCTCTAACCTATAAACGGGCCACAGGCTCTTACCTGTTGGCGAGTGTTGTCTCAGACGAATCACGATAGAACGCCTTGTGTGCAAGACACACACACGCACACATATACTAACAAGGGATTTTATCAATTGTTAGAGGTTCGTATTTTACGAACGATTTCACATGTATACATATGTTCCCATATGTATGTGTATACTTCAATGTATATATGATTGGGTGTATGTTTTTTCCTTTTTTATATTATTAGGAAACTATGATTCGAGGTCTAGAAGCTCGGATTTTAGAGGGTGAGCAAATTGCGATTGCGCAGAATCGGATAGTCTAACTCAGAGCTCCGAGGATCGTTATAGTCATTCTCTCTCACCAAAGGAATGTTTTATTCCGGAGGCATCGGAAGTCACTTCCGAGATAAGATCTCTGATATCG
>NW_017257804.1:863-1203 GCF_001594055.1 Mycetomoellerius zeteki
CTCAAGGCTTCCTTGAACGAAACAGCAGTAAAGCGGGATAATCGTATCATAGATAAGCAAAAGAAAATCACGGCTTGCCTTGCCTTAATGGGTAGTTCTATCACCGAGATTATCCAGAATAACAAGGTCGATAACGAGGATCAGAAGTTATCTCCTACCCAGATACCCTTAAAGAAGCTTAGCGATGCTGCACAATTAATGGCAGACCTGCCCGGGAGGGACGAGTCTTTAACTCGTAGTCTGATTCTTACCGCTATTAGCAGTTCACAAAAGGAGACATTAGAATCAGCGACAGCAGGAGAATGGCTTTTTGGCCAGAAACTAGGAGACCGACTTAAAG
>NW_017257804.1:4699-9766 GCF_001594055.1 Mycetomoellerius zeteki
AATAGAATGACGCCCGGACCGGGATTGTAGATGGTAGACATTTTGACTTTGAACCTTGTGGCGCCCCGGCATATGGTTGAGGAGTACTACGTTTTATCCTTCGGAAGAGGCGCTTCATACAATTATGATAGAACTTCACTTACAGGTAAGTTCGTTTAATCATTAAATAAATTCTCATATAAGAACTCATAAGATATATTTTGCCACTCAAAATTCAAATACCAGGTTAGCCCCGGTCTCCCCTATATGTTTAAAAAATATAAAGAGAAATCTTCTTTGTAAGAAACACTTCTAAATATTATTAAAAGTGTTACATTAAACTAAAGTTAAATAAAAGGAAAAAGAAGAATAAATAAAAATAAAGATGACATTCAATAAAATTTTTAAAATTAAAGAACTGTTATGCGTAAACAAGAAAGGTGGTGCACCACACATATGCGAAAAAGAAACCTTTCCTGCATGGACACACATACACGCGTGCATTCACACATACACGCATTACAACGAGCGAGTTAGCGGCGAGAAGAAAAAGGGACGCGGCGCGTGTGTACTTAACTTCGCCATGTCACCAAAGATTCCGCTTTGCTTTGCATCCGCGCCGACAGACGAGACCGCGATATCTTTTTTTTATAGATCGCCGGTCAAATCGATTTCGGATACGTTCGGCAGGGAAGAGAGGGGATCGGGCCTCACGAAATATCGACACCGAGTTTTTCCGTTTCCTCAGTCCTTCGAAGGAACAGCTCGTGTTCACATCGACGCGAATAAAGGGTCTTTTTGCGAAAGTAACGTCCAAGGCGATGACGCGCTGGTCCTCCGTGATGCAAGGCGACACCACAGTATATACAGTAGCGCAACTCTCACGATTTCACCGTGGATAAAAATGAACTGCACATGCGCGAGTGAGGTATGTAACCAATCAGGGCACTTATATTCCATCTCGCTTCTTCTCTTCATTGTCGCTGTCTGTCTGCACCGTTGAAATGTCCATATAAGGGATTTAAATAGCCATTTAACGGAAAGTGACAGTTTTGATTAATTATAACTGATTAGTTTTCTCTGTTGAATGCAGCCCCCCCATTATCAATTAGTTAACATAATAGGTACGTTTCAGCGGAACACAGTTTTGAAACCATTTTTATGATTGTGTGCTAAGATAGAATCCATCAATCCTCTAGATCTAAAAGTATAATACAATCAGCGCAAAGAAAACTTCCAACATTTGCGAAATAAACGCTGAACGCAGTCATTTTTTATTCGTTTTTTAAAATAACATGTAACAGGTTTAATATTGTTATGATTTGAGATATAGTAAATTGAATTAGTTGAATAACTGGATTTTATCTGAAAAATATAAAAAGAAATTTAAAAAATAAATTTAACGCCGTTTTTTTAACAGTAAAGGAAGAATATTTCAAATTGGAGATTAAGTAATATCGATTAGTTAAAATAAAACGGATTGTTATATTATTATTAGTTCTCTTATTGCGTTTATATTTTGTAACTCTGACTATCATTGCAAATAAAAAAAGGTTAAGTATAAGTACGAATCTCCTTATATTTCCTGAGAAATAAATGTATATCTATCATATTTCATTTCTATTTTATTTTCTGTTTTAAATATAATGTATATTGTGTAGGTCTGTTATTTTTCGAAGGTTCTGAACTTATTGCATCAGTGTACATACACAAGTTCAGAACTTACAGTGGAAAAAGAACAGACCTTATGCAATAAAGTAGAAAAAGAGAAAAAGTTACAACAGAGAGAAGAGGTGAGATGGAATATCAATGCCTTGATTGGTTACATACCTCGCTCGCGCATGTGCAGTTCATTTTTATCCACGCTGACATCAAAGGTGCCGACAGAGAGTTGCGCTACTGTATATATTGTGGCGACACTCTCTAGGCGCTGCTCTGGAAGAGCTCAAGGTGTCCGTCCCAAGCGTTGCCACGACGCGGCTCAGGGCTACGGCCCCAAGGCGTTGCCAATCTAGTGTGTACGAGTAAGGTGCGATCCGTACTGTAGTTACATTAATACATACGTGTGGAACATTTAACAGTGACTTTATAACGCAAACTATAATAAACGTTTGATAAGCAATTTGTGTCTTTATTTATGTGTGGTGACAAAAGTTAGAAACGCTCGCGAAAACACGGTGCCGGCACGAAAACTGCCTGTGCCGAACTATAAAACAAGAACTATTTTTTAAAGTTATTTGATATATTTTCAGGATTCACATATAATGTCAAAAGTAAAAAGTAAAGCTATAAAAGTAAAAAAAAGTACAAGGAATAGAGAATTAAAAAGAAAATAATAATTTTTTTATTTTTATAATTAAAAATGAAAAAAAATTCGGTGACAATTTAATTCCACATTATCCCTCTGTGTTTCATATTATACAAGTACAATCGCGTTGACTCACGTTCGCAGGTAACGCGTTTCTTAAATTCGGGGAATACTCCCCAGGTAGCAAAGTTCGTCATTTTGACGTCAAATTCAAGTCATGTTTGTACAAATGACGTTAAGTGACTATAGGTTTTATTCGACGTTATTATCGTAACGTCATTCCCTGATGTCATATTGACGTCATAAGTCGCCAGTTGGATAGCATAATGATCAGTAAAGGACCAGGATATAATGTTAAAATGACGGCACACCGATGACGTCAATCGTCTGTGACATTCGAGCGTCAATTTGACTTCATTAAGACGTCAGTAATGGTCAGTAAAGGCCCAAAATGTGACGTGAAAATGACAAACTTTGCTACCTGCGGGTCGTGAATGTTCGCAGTTTCGGGTTTCTAAATGTCTCCAATAATGTTCTCAGGCTCTCGTCACTTTCTTTGTACAATCGAGAGAACACTTCTCGCTCTGCCGTGCAATGCGAAACATCGTTCAATTATTTACCTAAATAATTTATTAAAGTTAAGTCACATTCAACCTTGTATAAGATCTTTTACATCACCTACGCTCCTACACATCCGCGGCTCATTAAAAGAAAGAGGACACATTGCGTCGGTCGTGAAAATCCAGACATTTACACGCAATTACCAACACTCATGTGGGTCAGGATGCGCCTGCATTGATGGGAGGTATTCAATAATTGTTTTTTTATAATCCAGATCGTTCTGTCAGGGACAGTCTTAAGATTCCACATGACATTCAACATGACCACATATCGGTTATTCCACGTCAAATCGGGCACCAAAAAAAATCAACATTTTAAATTTTTTTGAAAATTTTTACATACCTTCTACATATAAAAAAATGAGACACGTATTTGGGGAAAAAAATTAAAAAAATGTTTTCACGAAGTTATGCTTACTTTTAAGTTTCAAGAATTGACGAAAAACGTGGCTCGTTTGTATATTCAAATGATTGTACCGCCGAAATGGTAAGTCATACGAAAAAAATGTAAGAGATCAGTTTTCAAGATTATAAATTGTTCTATTTTTTGGTTATTTTTAAATATACATTTGTTTTGAATAAATACTTTTTTTTATTGTTTATAATTTTTAAATGCATTCATCAACTCACCAACTTACAGTTTCAAAAAATAATTAATCATATTTGTTCTTTAATTTTGAAGTAATTCTGAAAATTTCAAAATGGAACTCGAATGGCTTAAATAGATAATAAATTCTTTAATATCAACCGTGCGGCGCGGTGGAGTTCCAACGCACGGGCTGGAGCGGCGATCACGACGACGGCAGATGTTTTGTGTATCGTTGAAACTTTATTTACAAAGGATTTTTGGGGTCATCAACCAACTTACAGTTTCTGATAAAAAATTCATCATATTTGCTCTTCAATTTTAAAACTCGAATGGATTATATATTTTAAAAATTCTTTAAGATACCGCGTGGCATACTAACGCGCGGCGCAAGACATCGTCATCGCGCTTACGCAAAGCAGGTATTATAGAAATAGCACAAAGAAAGTGAAAGAAGCATAACACAAATATAAATTATTAACATACATGTATTTTTATTTTTTTAATACTGACGATGAGAGACTCAAAAAGACCCTTTGTAAACAAGGGTTGCCTTGGTGATGCACAAAACATTTACCGTCGTCGCGCTAATAGCTCCAGCCCATGCGTTGGAACGCCGCCGCGCCGCACGGATATATAAAAAATTTATTATCTATATAATCCATTCGAGTTCCATTTTGAAATTTTCAGGATTATTTCAGAATTAAAGAGCGAATATGATGAATTATTTTTTGAAACTGTAAGTTGGTGAGTTGATGACAAAAAATGCATTTAAAAATTATAAACAATAAAAAAAAAGATTTATTCAAAACAAATGCATATTTAAAAATAACCAAAAAATAGAACAATTTATAATCTTTAAAATTGATCTCTTGTATTTTTTTCATTCGACTTACCGTTTCGGCGGTACAATCATTTGAATATACACATAAGCCACGTTTTCCATCAATTATTGAAACTTAAAGGTAAGCATAACTTCGTGAAAATATTTTTTTAATTTTTTTCCCCAAACACGTGTCTCATTTTTTTATGTCTAGAATACGTCTACAAAATTTTAAAACAATCTAAATCATCGATTTTTTTTTTAATCAAAAAGTGCCCGGTTTGACGTGGAATGACCGATATATGATATTCAATACATATTTTTGTGCCATTTGATAAAATACACATTAGGCATTTTATCAATTGAGATATCTCACTTTTACATTTAGATTAGAATAGTGTACAACAGCTTTAATGTGCAATGAGTGTGTACTATTTCTGCAAATGAGAAACGCCATAGAAGTACTCTGCAGGTAGCAAAGCTTGTCATTTTGACGTCATATTTTGGGCATTTACTAACCATTACGTCTTAATGAAATCAAATTGACGTTCAAATGTCACATACAATTGACGTCATCAGTGAGCCCCCATTTTGACGTTACATCTTGGTTCTTTACTGACCATTATACTATCCAACTGGCGACTTATGACATTAACATGACGTCATGGAATATTACGAAAATGACGTCAGTGTGCCGTCACCTTAGAACATATATTCCTGGAAGAAGAATTGCCTATGCTGGTTCGTATAC
>NW_017257804.1:10277-14981 GCF_001594055.1 Mycetomoellerius zeteki
TGATATCATATTGACGTCACGGAATGACGTCTAATAAGACCTATGGTCACTTTTTGGTCACTTGACGTCATTTGTACAAATGTGACTTGAATTTGACGTTAAAATGATAAACTTTGTTACCTGGGTACATAGATTACAGTAAAGACTAACCTCATCTTCCTCTTTGTTGCCGCTCATGGAGTAATAAAAAGGAATAAGCTTGTTGGAGTCCATCGTATTTGAGCGGTGATGTATCTCTTTCGCAGTGATGAGCGTGAACGAGATAACTGCTTCGATCAGTCAGGAATGTCAAAAATAAATTCGCGATGGCAGCTAACAGCTGAGTATAAACGTCAATTGTTTTGCGGTGCCTGCCGTCTGCCGGAGTCGTAAGTGTCGGAATGCTAGAGTCGGAATTCTTAGAGTCTTATATATGAGAGAAGCGACATTGGCGTCGCGATTTCTGATTAGTGATACCCCCACTTAATTAAAGCAGTTATATTGAGCCCGCTGTGGAAAGCTACATCACATATGTTTCTTTCTACAGCTAATCAAGGCTCATATGAGTTAGATATATACATATTACAATAAAATAAACGTATAATTTGATTTATTTTGTTTTTTTTGTTCTTTAGTTGTTGTACTACTTAACCTCATTCTGACGGAGTGTGTTTACAACTCCATTATGAAGTTCGATGGAATTGATCAACTGGAGCGGGCTAACATCACACATAGCAATGTGTATTTCCTTAGGATATCCTAATTTGATCAGATTGCTCCCATTCTGATACAAAACATTAAATCGTTCATATGATTAGTTCAGGACATTTGTAATTATCATTGTACTAATATAAAACATCTCCCTAGGATATCCTATTTTGATCCGAAAAAATTTTGATCACTATATTGATAAATTGCATTTTTCAACTTTCGACACATATATGTCATATACATTTACGTATTTTACGTATGCTACAGAGACATATCTTTGCAATTTAATTGTTAATTTTTTAAATGTGTACATAAATATCCCACATAGACACACTAAAAACTATCCTTTGTTTCGGGAAGAATTTAATCATATTTATTTTTATATGTTATTAATTTGACAGTTGCAGCTGTAGCTTATTTTGTTTTTTCTTGTGCATAATTTATTTTTAAATAAGTATATGGTTATTTTTTATTAATTGACAAAGCAAAAGGAGTTTTCGGTCTATTTTACAGAATCGATTCTATCGATTTAAGTACTGTTTTAATGATAATTTTCCATTTTACTAATTAAACTAACTATGGTCTATCAGGGCTATGAATAACTCTATTTAAAAGAAAGCACTTTCAGAATTCAGAGGCATGAGCATAGAGCACACTCTAATCACATTAAGAGTAAGTGGCTATGTTTACACTGTGCATTTAGGCCGCGACCGAAATGATAGGTATCTCTGTTTAACCTATAGGATAAACAAGGACATTTATTGTATAGGCCGCGGCCTAAATGCACAGTGTAAACGTAGCCAAAGACTAGCTCTATTTGCATACGCCTCTTTAGAGGGATCCGCGTCATTTTCTCCTTACGGGAAACGAGTCCATCTCGCGTCGCAGCCAAATGGCGTAGTACACAGTACCGCCGCGAGATGGACTCGTTTTCCGTAAGGAGAAAATAAAGTGGATCCTAATAAAGAAGTGTATGCAAATGGAGTTCATCACTTACCATCACTTACTATTAACTTGATCAGAATGTGCTCATGGAGCCTCTGAAAGTACATTTTTAAAATGGAGTTATTCATAGTTAGTTTCTGTGACGCATACTCATTTCCTGCATTTTGTATCGTACCGAGACGCGAATATACCTTTGTAAAAGATACTACAGCGCAGTAATGCTCAGTAGTATTTTTTTACAAGGATTTTTAACATTCTAAAAGCCATTTTAGGACGTCCACTGGATAAACACAGGATGAAATTTGGTCATCGAGACACATCCTAATGATATTTAAACGGTAATGTCCTATGGATGTAGATTAAGCGGACGTATAAACATCCTCAGTATATCCTAAATATCTCCTAAGTTTCTTCAGGTATATATTCTGGATGTTTGAAAATCCTTCGACATATATCTGTAGGATGTATCTAGGATCAATTTTTTGCTGTGCTAGATATGCTGGAGTAGACGTGGTAGTGGGGATGAATGTCGCTTCTTTCATATATAGGACTCTATTAATTCTGATACAATTGATTTGGTACATGCGCAGTAGCGATAGTTCAGGCCTTAAATAGTATATATATATATATATATATATATGTAGGCCGGTACTAATAGATTCTTAAGGTGGAGCAAAAGGTTTTGATCAACGCATGAAAAAAAAAAATAAACCAATCCATGTCCTTCCTTTCCAAATGAAAAACTCCGATAGGTTGATTTTTTATCCTTTGCAAAGTTCTGCGCTGGCCGTTACATTTTAGACCGTCTTAAGATGTCTCACGTTAATCATATAAGGCAGTATTTATATGGTCAATTCTTACATATAAAACTGTATTGAGTTCGGTGTCTTAAACAATATATCATAAATCAATATGAATATCACCATATGCACAATTTACTTTATCATATGTGCGTCAATTCTTGTTTTACATAATATAAAAACGATATTTACTAATAAACGATAAAGATAAAAAATGACACAATAAATGACGCTATATAGCAGCTTCCCGAACTCTCTCCATATGTATATAATAATAAAAAATGTTATTGTGAATCTCTCATAAAAAGGAAATGTTAAAAATAAGAGTAGAAAATTGTTCAAAAAAATTTTCTGAAAAGATATTATATTTTAATATTTTTTTTTTAGAAAGATGATGAGGAAGATAGAAGGTCTTTGAAAAATTTTACTTCTATTCCTCCTTAAAGAAATCCAGCTAATGTAAAACTATCCAATACTGAAAGAACAGTAATTAATTGTTTATTAAAAACACCTTTACTACTTTTACTGCTCCAAACAAGTATAAATTAATTACTGTCTGTCAGTAATAAATTGGCCAGTATTATATTATATTAGATTTTTATAGTGGCAGTTTACACTTTCTTTATTAAAATGTTACTGATATAGGACTAACTCGTTCTATTTATATTATAAACTTTCAAGTTCAGTCCTCCAAAGATCACTAATTGAAATATAAAAATAAAAAATAAATTGTAATATAAAATATAAAATCGACATTGATTTTGAAATTCGCAATTAAAATTATGTTCAAGTATGATCGCTGATCGATTAAGTCAATTTAAATTTGAAATTATTGTGACGTTTCCGTGAATACCGTTGTATGGCTGTGTTGTTCCATTGGAAGGTTTTCCTTTATTTGGAATGTTTTAAGACTGATCGAAAGGTCGAAGGAAGGTTTTTGAAAATGAATGGAAATGGAAGGTTTTTTACTGATGTAAACGACAAAATACATGTACTATTCAGCGAAAGGAAATTATCGATCTGCGTTTCAAAAATTTACTCAAGTAACTAATACGGTGTTTGCAATAGAAGTCGTAGCGGTCGTAAGATCTCAAATCGTAGAAAATTGACGATTGCAATAGTCGATTATTCTTCTCATTATTATTTTCGATTATTCGACTATGAATGCCCGAGAAAAAATGTTTTATATATAATTATATAAAATGATATAAAATTATGTAAAATATGTCCATTTATATACAGTTACATAAAATTATATGACTATATAATAATTTGAATGTTTGCATAAACGATGTTTTTATCTATTTCTGCAACTTACAAGCATGAATAACTTCACAAAAAAATCTGAAATTTTTTTGCGAAACACGTGTCTCATATTTTTATCTGTAGAATAGTTAGCAAATTAAAAAAAAGAATTAAAATTGATGATGTTTCAAACGTGCCCGGTTTGATATGGAATGCCTCAGGTAGGGGAGACCGGGGGCAAAAGTAACATTTTGAGTTTGAAGTGTTATAACGGTTAAAATATGATACTTACATTAAAAAAATATGTATCTTTAGATACACAATTTATTTAGATACAAAATTTTCTTTGGTTTAATTATTTTATGTAACTAGAAAAAAAGTTATGTTTGTTTAAAGACTATGAGGAATTTTGTTACAACCGTCCCAACACCCAGGGACGATAGTAACGATTATAACAGGAGAGGGGGATAATTATACCATATTTGCCAGAGGTACGTAACGCAAGTCATACTCTTTCTTGCAGCTGCATAAATGGATATCTGGTCATGCATAACTTCTTTAAATGTCTCTGTTTGTATAAAGACACTTCTTTTATATAGTTTTTCTCTTATCTCTGTCTTGTGTTTTTTTGTTAATGGGATTCTATGAAGAAAAATACAAATAGCATTGTACAAAATAATACTAAAATAAAATCAAGTAAGTTTGGGAATAATTGTAATGTTACAACTGACCCCAGGCATTGATGTTACTATTGTCCCCTAATGATATTTTATGATTTATAGTAAATTTTTTAAATAAAAACCTAAATAAAAATCAACTCAAATGTACAAACCATCAACGCAGGTAATCATTAAAACATATTATGATAATACATTATATCTTCATATATTATAAAGAAAAAAAAATATTTTAGATTTTGTGCACGCAATAAAACTTACTTGATGTATGAAAAAAGTAATTTTTGCTCCTGCACTCGTGCACGTTCCGCGAGAATCAGCATGTAACGAACGATTCAATGCCGATC
>NW_017257804.1:17100-18213 GCF_001594055.1 Mycetomoellerius zeteki
GAGAGAGAGAGAGAGAGAGAGAGAGAGAGAGAGAGAGAGAGAGTTACGTAATTATATCATAAGACTATCGTGAGTTATTTATAAAGAAATGTCGAATTCTTCCAAATAGATCCCGTGATGTAATTTCTTAGTGTTACATTTTAAGTGGCTAAGATTGCAAAACTTAATATTTTTAAATTTTTCTGGAAGTTCAATTTAATTCAAAAATAAGAAGTTTTAGATATACCAAATTGTTGAATTTGCTTAAATTCCGGAAAAAAATAGATTCGCTGATTCAGCAAAGTTATAGTTTGCTGCGCGAAATTAACATCTGTAACTAAGAAAATTTGGTGGTTTAACAAAGAAATTATGTCTGTAAGCATTTATCAGTACGCTCACAGAAGAAACTCATCTTTGTTAATATTATCATTGCTATTGTAACAAATTAATTTAATTCAAATAACTAATTTACAATTGCAATACATGCGTTTTAATAATTTTAGTAAAAAAATTGTTACTATTATTACCAAAAAAAAAAAAGGATTGCGAATAAAGTGTGAAAATTTTGGCGAGGGAAGGATACAATTAGTGATAACAGATCGAGTCGTGGCGCTGCGCTGTACGATTCATCATGCTTTCTTCTATTGTTTTGAAGGTAGTCGGAGTATAATAGCACGAGAAAACTCGGCACATGTCCTTGTGCCGAGTTTTCTCGTACTATTATACTCGTGTATTATATTGTACTACATTTATTTAATGTTTGTGTACAGGGTGCTTCCGATACATACACATCAGTAAGTTGGGTTTCCTTTCAGCAGGGGCATGCTCATCCGCAGGGATCTGCTTATCGGCATGGTAATGCAGAATAAGATTAGATCGCAAAAGACAAGAGAAATTGAACTTTACATTCTGATATAGTGTAAAATTCAATAATATAATATAAAATATGTATTTAATAATACAAATAATATCTGACTTAAGAAGAGTATGTAAGGGCATAAAACACATATATCCATATTTATACTTTATACAAACTATATGCATATGAAAGTTGTGTTTATAATATTCTGTTTTTATTGAGCAACACATTTTTATAGATTATTTATTGTATTTGTTATTATTTTTATTATTGTT
>NW_017257804.1:18337-26376 GCF_001594055.1 Mycetomoellerius zeteki
AGCCACGTATTCATAGTCCATAAATGTTTTTTATGCAGCGTGGACTGTGCTCTACATAATAATGTAATATGTTAGGTTATGTATTTATTTTTTTCTACAAATTGTTTCGTCAGACCAGAGTATTTTTCAAAAATAAATAAATTTCCGGCATCACTGAAATCCATCTATATAAACTGAGTAATTTAATATAAAATTAATGACACAAGAATTAAGAAAACTAACAATAAATTTTATATATTGCAATAAAAAATTAGAAAACAAATTTACGTGTTCAATAGACCATTGACAAAAATTTAAACGTCATGACGATATCGCCAGTATAAGTTTTTATTTGTTATGCTATTTAAATGACTGCCAATCCATAAAATATTGTAAATATGCAGAATTGTTTTATACTTATGTTAGAAAAAAATGGTAGTTACATGTGAAACATTTATTATATAAGCATTTCAAGACAAAAATATTTTTTGTTCAAACATGTTCGTTAAATTTTAGGTTAGATTAGGTCAGGTATTATTATTTGATTAGTAAATATATACTATTTTATATCATATTATTGAATTTTACTATATCAGAATGTAAAATTCAATTTCTCTGGTCTTTTGCGATCTAATCTTATTCTGCATTACTATGCCGATAATCAGATCCCTGCGGATGAGCATGCCTCTGCCGAAAGGCAACCCAACTTACTGATGTGTATGTATCGGAAGCACCCTGTACATATCTGCTACTGTGTACGACTAATTTCTTTGGAGAGAAGAAAAAATACATGGCTATTCTCTGTAATGTGCATAGTGGTCACCTATTTCGATCGCCTATCGCTTCCTTTCGTTATAAGAGTCCATCTTGTGTATACGCATTTACACTTGTTTCAACAAAGCTTCTTTTATGAGAATTACACACTGAATATTTTCGGCTACAAGATGTGTAAAACAATAAGAGAATTACTCAATCAGTGGTGTGTTGTTGATGAAGAAATAATTAAAAAATTTGAAAGTAAGTATATCCATATTATAGATATATAGAAAAAGTATTATCATTTATTTATATATATGTCACTAATAACAAAGTAATATTTGCAACAGAAGAGTTCTATGGCATATTTTTACAATATTCATGATTAAATTATTAATAATTTCTTGTGTGTATGTTCTAGTTATATCCTTGCGGTTGTGTTAAATTAAATGTAATATTTTTTATTAAGTATAGTTATTATATAAGTTTCTTATTCTTGTATAATGCTATATATATAATGTTATATAATGGTGTGTGTGTGTGTGTGTGTGCGTGTGTGCGTGCGTGCGTGCGTGCGACAGAAGATATATGTATATAAAATATATAAAATAGTTAAATATAATATAATTAAATTGCTCATTATCTGTTAATAAATTTTCTTAGAACACATGATTCCAAATATAGTATAAAAAGATAATAATGAAAAAAATTGCATTTTTTTTAATAATTAAATAAAATAAAGATTCTTAATATCTGTTTAAATAATTAAAAAATAGTTATTTTTATTGTATAAATGTTTCAACGTATGTTAAAATTTTATTTGTGTTTTTAACGTTAAATAATAGTTTTTTATTAAAAATTTACAGAAAATGATATCAAAATTGACCTTTTGCAATATTTAACCGATGATGACATAAAAATATTAATACCAAAAATTGGTGCACAAATTTTATTTCGGAAAAACTTGAAGGATTTTTTAAGTAAAAATGTAAAAAAAGTGTATTATATACTATAATCACAATTTCTTGACTATTAATTATTTTTTAAATATAAATTTATTCTTTTAATTGTAGCAACTTAAAGATTCGAATAAAATAGATCGTGAAGAACAAGCACTAAATAAGGAGAAGGATAATGCAAAAAATGAAAGTACTGTTAAAAATCCCAATATAACAATAAATATTGAAAATGGATGTGCCACTGCAGAATCAATATTATCGATGGATGTTGATATGTCATCATGCAATGAATATGATTTGACTGATACGAAAATATTGATTATTGGAGATGAAAATGGTAAAAATTCATTTATGACAATTAATATACTTATAATACTTTTATATAACAACAATTATTACTTATCTAAACATACTGCAACAAGTTTACTATATTTCATGTTTGATTAAAATAATAATTTACTTCCTATAGATAAAGAATTTTTTAATAATGTTGAACCTCCAAAAAAAAAACAGAAACTATTCTGTGACAATATTTTAAATGGTCATAAATTAGACTCAAATAAATCATTAATGTCGCATAAAACGGATGAATCCAGAATCACTAAAACAGCAATGTTAAAAGAGATAGAAAAATCAACACAACGATACAATAACTTAACTAGCAATGATTATGTATGTTCTTCAATATATATTATCTCAAATACTTATTTACTTCAACATATGTATACAATTTTCTAACATATACCTCTAATTTAGAAAATTAATTTTATTTTATTTATAATATTTTAGAATTTAGAAGATGTTTTAAAAGATTCTGTTAAAGTTCACATTATTTTATCTGTATATCAATTTCACGGAGAATTAGATGAAAAACAGAGAAATATTTTGGCTGATATTATTGTACATTATGAACTTAGAAACAATCTAAATTATCGGTACTTAAACACATTTTATTATTTATTTTAGAATATTATACTTACATGTAGTAATTGTAAAGCATATTATAAAATATTAGGCTATATATCTGCAGCTATTTGTTGAATTTCTAGAATTACTTCTGAACGTGCAGAATATATAGCAAAGAAAATAATTGAATTATTTCCTACAGAAGAAAAAGTAAGCTTTTATGAATTACACGATATGTAATTTTAGTAAAAAAGTTCTATAATGTATTAAAATATAAAGTTTTTTTTTTAACTATAGGACACTTGGATACTTTGTGACAAAAATGAAAAAGGAAAAAGTGTAGGAAGAGGAAAAATTTTAATAAAATTTCAGTCTGTAAGAAGAAATCTTATAAAATCTGGCGCTATTAAGGTGCAATTAAAAAAAGAAGAAGAAATAGAAGAAATAGCTGATGATTGTGAAGGTTTTTCAAAAATTCTAAAAATTTAGTTTAAAAAAATTTTTTATAAGTTATAAGTATTTGTTTTTAGATTCAGACTGTGAGCAATACGATTTGTGGTTGCAAAATAATGATAAACCATGGATAAAAGTAACTCAATTATGGGAGAAAACATCTAAAATACGATTAAAATCTTTACAATCCGGTGATCATAGTATTCAAGATTATATTAAACTCTATTCTGCTTTAGAAGATCCTCAAGGATATACCTTAGTAAGAATAAATAAAAATAATTTTTTTAGGTTTTTCTATATTCCTTAATTTTTTATATTTCTATTTTAATTTAATCTTTTCATATTTCAACTGGTTTTTATTTAAACTTGTACAAATTTAACATAATTTTATTTTTATCTCAAAAATTTGTTTCTATTTTTTTAAATTACTTTTTAATACAACTTGATGCTACATAAATATTTATTCTAATTATTTTTCCTTTTCCTTTTTCATTTCAGCTGGAAAAAGATTTTGAAAAATTATATCCTGAAGCACATATGAAAATATATACACAATGGGCAAAATTGTCAGCATTCATTGAACAAAAAGTGGCTAAAATAGATCCAAAATTTAAAACACATTCTAATCCAGGTATAAATAAATATATACAAATATCTCACAGTAATTTCTTATAAAATTAATCAATGCAATACAAAGTACACATTAAAAATTAATGTTTTGTTATAGATAAAAAAATAGTCCAACTTTTGTCGAAATTACCTTCTCTTTTTCCTGTATATACAGCAATTGTCGGAAAAGGAAGAAGTTACAATTGGCGGCCATCGTTATGCGAAAGACGAGAAGCATTTCTATGGCGAATTGAGGTATAAATTTGTCACTATTTTTTTATGCTCTTAATGAAAATTTTTTTTATAAATTCTTCATATTACTTTTCAAAAATTTTATGTAAATTTTAAAAATCTTCAAAATTTTCAAAATTTATAATTGTCTTATAAAATTTGTCACATTTTTTACACAAATTGGAACATTTCAGAAGTTCTGTGAAAGTCTACTTTTCTAAAATTTTTTTATATGTGAATTCTGAAATATTCTAAGATCTCAAATATTTTTCATCTTATACGGTTTCTAAAAAAAGTTTATAAGCTGTCTCAAAATTTTAAAAGTATCTTTTCAGAAAGTTTTATTTAAAATATGATAAATATGAACATTTTTTTACCAGGGATTAAAATGTTATTAAAATATCTAATTTGGCTATTAATATGTTAAAAACAAAAATTTATTTTTGTTATAAAAAAAATTCCAAAAAATATTATTTTTCGATTCTTGTAGGCGAATACTCTTTTAAACAGTTTCAATTTATATTTGTATAAATCGTAATTGTATTAAGGACATTTATATTATTTTTCTATTTTAACTTTGATTTAGACGTATGGCGACTTAAATACCAAAATTAATGAAAGAAGAGAGAAGTTACATCATTTCAAATTAACATTGCAACCACAGGCTGTCATCATAGGACCTTCAGAAACTGATATAAAACATAGTATAGTAATCGTTGATAAAATACATTATGAAGTGGAATCACCATTAAAAGCTATTGATATAGTCTTTAAATGTATCCATAGCCTACATGCTGAATATCCTAAGGAAAGTGAACAAGTTTATCTTTTTCTACAAACTGGTATTTATGGTATTACTTCCAAATACGATAAAAAATTTAGCGCCGTTAGTACTTTAATAAAAGAATATAAAAATTTTTCTTTATAAAAGCAGCGTTTCTTGAAAAATCATTATTTGTCTTTTGTATTTATTATAAAATATGAAAAAAATATGTTCTGTATTACACATTGTCATTAAATATAAATAAAAATATCAACATGAATAGTTGAAAATTTTGATATAATTGAATGTTACATAATTGAATTGTAACTTAAAATGAAAATTTTATTTTAGTCTGTTTTTCGTGAAAAAAGCAATTGATGTTTTTCCTTATTGCTAACTTTTACAAGCATTAAAATTTTTTCTTTTTTCAATTTATTTTATTGAAAGTTTATGTAACTTTTATTATATATTCTTTTATATATTGTACTTCTATATATTGTACTTTGTAGTTTCAAAATGCTGATTTGTTTTATATATAAAGATGAACTCTTGAACATTAAAATTTTATGTATACATTTTGAATTTAAACATAGAGAAATTCAATATTATGAATGTGTCGAAACTGGTTGTCAGAATAGAAAATATGATTTAATATGATACTTTTAGATCATTACAAAGACATTTAAACTTACATCATAATGTTCAAGATTTACACACAAAAATGTATGTAAATCATAAAAAAAGAAAACTAGAAAGTAATGATCAAGATTATATGCATAACGTTTATATTCATAATGATAATTCTTTTGAAACTTCTAATTCCGAAAATCCATTGATTCACAATAATTTTGACATGGAAAATCATACAACCGATAAAATTGCTTCTTTCTTTGCAAGGCTTTCATCTAACTATGTCCTTTCACGAAAACATGTTCAAAATTTGTATCAAGAAATTCAAGAACTTTTTTTTAACGACTGTTTTGAAAAAATTGAATATTGCTTAAATACTATCTCACCTTCAAACAATAATACAACTGCTGTAAGTGATATTCAAACAATTTGTAAAAATTATAAAGATTCTTTCGGTTTTATGTCGACGGAGCATCGTAGAATAAAGTATTTTACAAAAAGTGGACAATATGTGGCTCCACAATCATATATAATTGGACGTAGCATTGAACAACGTTCTAATAAGACTGGACAATTTATTTCTTTAAGACAAATGTTACAACCTTTTTTCAAAATTCCTCATGCTTTAGATGATATACTCTCATATATAAATTCCCTAAAAAATAATACAGATCAAATATATAATTATGTACAAACTAATATGTGGAAAAACAAGCTATCACTTTATAAATCAAACGACATAGTTTTACCTTTAATGTTTTATTTTGATGACTTTGAACCAAATAATCCACTTGGTCCAAAATCAGATAAACTCGGTGTAGTCTATGTAACATTACTTTGTCTTCCACCTGAATGTCAGTTTAATGCAGATAATATCTTTCTTACATTAATTTTTGAAAGTATTAATAGAAAAATATATGGTAATAAAAAAACTTTTGCTCCTCTTATTGATGAACTTAATCATTTAGCAAGCGAAGGAATTTTTATTACAACTAATGGAGAAATAAAAAAAGTATATTTTACTACTGAATTTTGTACTGGTGATAATTTAGGGCTTAATTCTATTTTTGGTTTTGTAGAAAGTTTTAACGCTCATTATTACTGTAGAATTTGTAGAAATAAAAAACAAAATATGCAAGTGCTATGTAAAGACGATGTATTATACCGGAGAAATCCAGAAAATTATGAAGAAAATATTATTACAAACAATGAAGCTTTAACAGGTATAAAAGAAAGAAGCATTTTTAATAAACTAATAAATTTTCATGTAACAGTCAATTCTGCTTTAGATTCGATGCATGATCTTGCTGAAGGAATTTGTCATTCTGATATGTGTTATATAATTAAACATTGCATAGAATGTAATTATTTTACACTCGATCGATTAAATAGTCGAATGAATATGTTTAATTATGGATCTATTGATAAATCATCTAAACCTCCTTTAATCTTACAACACCATTTAAATAATTTATCATTAAAAATGAGTGCTACTGAAACATTGTGTTTTGTAAAATATTTTGGTCTTAGTAGGTGATTTAGTTCCTGATAATGATTTTTTTTGGCTATTATATAAACTTTTAAGAGAAATCATTGAGGTGGTGATTGCCAAAAGTAATCATAAAAATCATTCCAATATTTTACGAGTGCTTGTTACGAGTGTGAACATCATAAATTGTACTTACAAATAACAAATGACAATTTGAAACCAAAATATCACGAACTTGTTCACTATCCTAACTTTATGACAAATGTAGAGCCCGTGAGTCAGTTTTCATGTTACAAATTTGAATCCAAACATAAATATTTGAAAAAATCAGCTTACTTCATGTTACAAATTTGAAGCCAAACATAAATATTTGAAAAAATCAGCTTGTATAATCTCATGTAAGAAAGATACAGCTTATTCAGTTGCTGTAAAGCATCAATTGCACATAATATAATCTCATATAAAAAAGATACAGCTTGTTCAGTTGCTGTAAAGCATCAATTGCACATGTGCTATAGATTCATAAATTCATCTTCCATTTTTCCTAGTTTGATAATTGGTCCTAAAAAAACCATTGACAAATATAAAGAAACAAGAATTACAGCTTTATTATCCGACGATATAAAAAATAATTTTATATAATATCTAACTGGATTGAATACAAGGGAATTCGTTTCCATGAAAATTTAGTTGTTATGATTGATGAAAATGAATCCGGTCCCTTATTTGGGTCAATTGATGCTGTAATTGTCAGTCAAAATATTGTGATTTTTTATTGTGATATCTTGACAACTATAGGATTTCATGAACATATTCGAGCTTATGAAGTAAGATTTTCTGGAATAAAAACAAATGTAAATATCGAGGATCTTAGCGATCCCCTTCCAATAAGTCTACATAAAAATATCCATAATGAAAAATATGTTATATTGCGCTATGCTATTTAATATATATACATATAGTAAGTTGTGCAAAAGTTTATATATAATACTTATTTAATAGTTATATAATAATTTACATGATAATTATTTTACGGTCTTAGATTCTTAATATGAATTCTAAAGCGGAACTTCATAGCACGCAGAATGTATGTATGTACAATCTAAAATACTATAATAATAAGATTGAAAGACCGCTAATGATCTAAAAAAACCATCGACAAATATAAAGAAACAAGCATTACAGCTTTATTACCCGATGATATAAAAATAATTTTATAATATAGAGTAGGGTAGCAACACCGATTCTAACCCAGGTCCTCTGA
>NW_017257805.1:0-1858 GCF_001594055.1 Mycetomoellerius zeteki
AACACTTTTCTGTAATACTTATACTTTCCGTGATGTTCAAATGTCCCGAAACTTTTTAGACATTCTGTATATATATTTACGTTTATTATATACTTCCATACTTTTATTTAAAATAGGACATACCTCGCAGATAAACCAAAGTAGTAATGTCCCAAGCCAAATTTTACCTCTGTCTGTTTTATTTGCAATATAAACTGCAAAATCTGATTGAAATAAATAATTTAATAAGTGTTAAATATATACCATTTTTGACAATTCGAACACTTGCATAAATTTTATCAAATGGGTAAATTTAAGACATTATTATAAAACGTCAATTACTTTGTCGCAGATATCAAAGAGCAATCCTATCCCTTTATACGTTCAATGACATTTTGTTACTTTTAACTTCAATATGTGTCAAAATCAATCCATTTTTTAGTTTCAAAGTAAAGCGTTGATATTAAGGTATGAACATTGTAAATACTAAATTAAGTTTGAGTCAAATTTAGTACATTCTTAAGTTAATTAACTATAATGTTTTAGTTCCGTTAACGACATATTGAATAGAAGCAAGGATGGCATACAGAAATGGTTAAAAAATAAATAACTCAAAATGGATATAATACAACACTATGAATTCAACACATTGTATTCTTTTATATGTATTTTTAGGATATTTGTACATATTAACGCCAATTACAAAACCTTTATAAATTATTTTAAATATGCCAAATTCTATACTCCAAAATGCATTGAGCTTATTTTGCAGAATATTTATAGTATGATAGTAGAATTGATAGTATGATAATATGATAGCAGAATATTGATAGTATGAAATAACTTTCAAAAAAACTCGCTTTTGTTTTTTATAAAATAAAAAGTAATTTTTAAAACTTTTTCCAGCTTATGCTTATCTGTTATGTTAGAACATCACACACCTGTGTGTACAAGTATTAATATTAAAATATATAAAAAAAGACACAAATGTTATGTAATGTCAACCTTGTACATGAACATTCGATGAAATTTATGTAGGTGTCCGAATTTTGAACGCTAGTATTGTAATATTAAGCAAGTAAGACAGTTAAAATTCTATATAAAATTATGTTGTAAATATGTACCCGTTCAGGTAAGTTCTCATCAAGATTATAATTGGACAATTTGTAAAGAATTGCTACTGTCTCATTTATCTGAAATTATATTAACATATAACAAAGGTTTTGTAGTAAATCTGATAGCTATATACAATGAATAAGATTTAGTCATTTCAAACAAAACTTTGACATGTGCAATTTCATTGTTGCATGTGCTTATTATTCTAATTATAAATAATTATTAATGCCCTTAATCTATTGTAACTATACCTCATAATAAACAGTTTGACATACGGAGTTTAATTTGACAAATAAAATGCTATGCAAAACGAAATCAAAACATTCATAAGAATGAATCGTAATATCACTAATGTCCATATATTCCGATGCACTCCGAATATCTGATACATTAAATAAGAGACCATAATAGATTGCACAAAGTAGAATATCATTTGTATTAACATTTGTATTTTGTACACTCTGTTTAGTTTGCGTGATATAAGGCATAGTTGCAGATGGACATTCCTATAAATAAATTGTAATTATAATAATTAATCAAACCGAGAGACATATACGAGAAGTACTAAGCAAAATACATTTTTAACGTAGAATTCGTTATATTCAATAGTGTTATAACTTGCGTTCACAATGTGTGATTATTTCACGTAATTAAAATTAATTATTCTTGTACATATATGTATATACGTATATAGGGTGTCTCATTTTAAGTGTAGTGTCAAATTATCTCGAAAAGATACGGAAAAGCGTATTTCAAATAAAAG
>NW_017257806.1:0-2884 GCF_001594055.1 Mycetomoellerius zeteki
AAACTTCTCATGCGATCTTAAAAAAATGTCCACTTATCAGTCAGCGAAAGCAACACGTCGCGAACAAACTTAGAAAATTTTTTGCATGAAATGAAGATTTTTAAAATGTCCAAATGTTAACATGCTTTGTACGTTGAATAACGTAGATTTTTAAAACATTCGTACTAAGTCCATGGACGCTTGGACCAGATTGAAACCAAGTCTGAATGTCCAATGGATGTCCTGTGCTGTCTGAGGTTATCAGTCCTTTTATACATAGCACAAAGCTCCGATTAAATTCCCAGGACGTTTATTTTGCTGAATTCTCGGAGAATTTATAAAATTCGACAAAACGAACTCCCAGATAGTTTATATTGCTGAGTTTCCAGAGAGCTTACAAAATTCGGCTAAATAAGCTCTCAGTTAGGGAATTTATGTTGCTGAGCTCTCAGAGAGCTTAAAAAGAGCTCCCTGCGAAACAAAATGAAGCTTCTATGGAACTCTCAAAAGCGGACATAGGATTTCCCGGGGGTTCATTTTGAAGTTTAAATAAAGCTCACAAAAATTTTATGAGCTTCCTGGGAGCTTCTGGAGAGCTCCCCGTGCTGTGTGGGTTGCATACGCTCATTACACTGTTCGACAAAAAGTCACTTTTCTTTTTCTCCGAAGTACCATGAACACATCCCGAAGATTTTTTTCTTGATGAACACGATGACATTGGTTAAATTTGTGTAACATACATCAGGATTTTGAGTAAATTGAGATGAAATGGACAAAAAATAGCATTTTTAACGTTTTCAATATCTTTTACAGCCAAAAAAACAAAACCTTGCTTCTCAATAAAGTTTATGAAGTCTAAAGGTACAATTCAAGAGTTTTCAAATGAATTTTAGGAATTAATCGTATCGTTTATTTTTGTCAAGTTATGACTGCTTCCGTAGACATAATTTCAAAACAACTTTCTATTTTATTGTAAAAATCGTATTCGTAAAATTGTATTTGTATAGTCGCTTGTATATATGAATAGTACTGAACACTAAGATCCACTTTGATTGAAAATAACTTTCTTCTAACTTTTTTGTGTTGCAACACTTTTTAGCTTGTTTCACTTAATAATGTTTACTATAAAAAAAGTTAAAAATGATCCAAAATGATATTTTTTTTTTATTTCATTCCAAAAACTTTACAAAGTTTTGACACATTGCAAATTCTGACTAATGTTGAGCGGAAAAAATCTTCGGGGAGGGGGGGGATATGTATTATAATATATTTCAGAAAGTATTTGAATGCTGAACAAAGTTATTGTTCTAGAATTTCTTGCATATTAGTGTCGAATCTAACGTGTACAAAATATAAAATGACAAATCATCATAAAAATATAGGGTGTGGGAATAAATTTCCGCCCCTTTTTAATGAAAAAGATGTATTCTTTTTCTCGCACCTTTCCAGTAATAAACGGATTCCTCGAAGGGAAAAATCTGGTTCTTTTGAAGCATCCATTCATCAAGCCATTTTTTAATACCTTCATAAGAATTGAATCGTTTTCCAGAAAAGGCCGACTGCATGGATTGGAACAAATGGAAATCTGAAGGAGAACAATGTCTGGTGAATACGGCGGGTGGGGCAGAATTTCCCACTTCACTCCTTCCAAGTATTTCTTGATCGGTTTTGTAACGTGTGACCGCTCATGTAACAGAATCAGCTTGTCGTGCCTATTGTCCCATTCCGGTCATTTTTCTTTCACAGCTTGGTTCAAACGTATCAGTTGTAGTCGATAACGATCGCCAGTGATGGTTTCGGATGGTTTCATCTTCAAATTCTGCATCTTCAAATTTTTTCGTTGCACCTTTGCGTTCTTTGTCACGCACGGCGAATTCACCGTTGTTGAATCGCCGAAACCATTCTTTACTAGTAGTATTTGATGGAGCATGCTCACCGTAAATATAATATCTACGAGCAAACGATGCGTTTCCGTAGCACTTTTCTTTAAAATGAAATAATAGAGTAAAACTTCCAACAAATGTGCTTTTTTGGAATAAATTCCGACACCTTCAATGCAAAAAAAGTTACTCTTGTTTGTTGGTAATCTTCGAATAAATGCCAACTACTGAGCTCAAAAGCTTGAACACTCTCCTTTCAAATACATGTATTGCTGTTTTATCAAACACCCAAGCAATGCTACTAACGACGTCTCTCTACAATGGGCGGAAATTTATTCCCATACCCAATAACTAGAATTTTTTTATTTCTATAATCGCTTGGAGCATTTAGAGCAAAATTTGTAATGTATATGTATATTTTAAATATATAATTTTTATACCTAAATATCATTAATGATCTACAAATTGATATTATTATACCTTTTATCATACATAATAATGTTTTTTTATAAATGTATAATTGCAAGGTAAAATGTTGACCAATTATTCGCAAGTAATTTCCTGTCTTTAATCTTTAAACTGCTCTAATCTAAAACTTTTTAAGTTTAAATTTCTGTAGCAATTTCAAAACATTTGTTTTTGTTATATTTATATTGTAATATGCAATATTGTTTGTAATTGTAACATTAATTTTAAAAATATGACAGATGAATGTATCACCCCTCTTGTTCTTAATATCTTTCTCATTATAGGCATGACCTATAACGATTACCAACAACACGTTTGCTGGCACAATATTATATTTAGCTATACTAACTACCAATAGCACGTTTGCTGGTACAATATTCATCGCGGAATGACGTGTCTCTTTCAAGTGATCTTATCTCTTTTAAAATATAACAGCCCGGTAAAAAATTTTTTATGCATAATTATACATAAACGGTTATACATAACTTATTTATACGTAATTTATTTAAAACGATTACAAATTATGTACAATCGTTTATGTATAATTATGTATGTAA
>NW_017257806.1:3647-6765 GCF_001594055.1 Mycetomoellerius zeteki
ATTTTCGTATTTCTTCTAATCTCACGAAATGTGTATCAGCCAAATGATGCTGCAGCGACCGGAATAGGTAGTAATCGGAAGGCGCCATGTCTGGGCTATACGCCGCGTGCGGAAGAAGTTCCCAGCCTAACGCAAAGATATGGTCCTGAGTCGCTTTCGCAACATGTGGTCGAGCATTGTCATGAAGCAAGATCACTTTACGACGTCCTTGGCCAGTAAATGGCCTCTTTTCTTCTAATGCATCGCTCAAATTGGTCAATTGTTGTTGGTAGCGGTCTGCCGTGATTGTTTCACCCGGTTGTAACAACATTTTTCTTCAGATGAAACGCGAAGTGGACGGAAAATCGAATATGCTCTTTTGTTATTGCCATCGTGAACACTACTGATTTTTGAGGTTATGTGCATCAAACGCCAAACCGTATGGCATTTTAGAAGGCCAAATGTTAACGCTTTAAAACCGCAAAAGATATATAAAATTTAAATTGTTATTTCGGTTGTATGAAATCTAAAGCTCAGAACTTTTTCGTACACCTAATATATTTTTACTTTATAAAGAGCATTGTATTGTGAACATAACTTCAATATATGTATGAAATATTTTATCAAAGTTATCAGCTTCGACTCAAATCGACGTATCGTTAGAAGACATGTAAGTAAAAAGCATCCATTAAATATATTTGTACATATTATAAAGACATAATGTTGCAAGTATTGTTACATTTATAATCGTATGTGCCTCGTAATAGGGTAAAAGCATTAAATGCGGATCAGGCACTAGTTCCAGATTACACATTATATTTAAATAATTATAGTATTTTCTATCAAATAATGCACATCACATGATTCTTTTGCATTTGTTTTATTTTTTTCAAGTGTCAGTTGTTTTTGATTTATTAGCAATAGCACTGAACATTTTATTGATGTCGTTAACTAATAAAACGTGAGGCTTAAACTAAGGTATTTACCTTAAAAAAAATTCATTTAAAGTGTAATACCATAAGAATTGCTTTATGGCTTTTACAGGAGGTAGTAAATAGCATTAGACTTCACGAAAAAAGTCAATATTATGCTCAGTTGAAAGTAAATCCAAAAAGAATAAAGTATTTGTTGAACCGATCCATAATAAAACATGGGTTCTAATTGTGGATAATTGTCATTACTTCATTCAAATAAAATTAAAACAATACCGAAATGAAATAAAATCCTCCTTAATGTAATCTGTATGATCAATTATAACTGTTCAATATTTTATTAAATGTTTATTAAATATCGTTCTAGATAAAAGCATACATTTTTTTTCAAGAGTAATCAATAACAAGTGGCCTTACTCTACGTACCTATAAATAAAAATTCTGCGAAAAGAAAGGCAATCTAATCTAGATTATCTGTATGTCCATTCTGTTGTTCAATACTTGCTAGTTAAACGGCATATTCATTCCTTATCCCCCAGTACATATATCTTACAGTGAAGTTCTCAGAAAGTTCCTAGAAGAACTGCAAAAATTATTTCCGAAATTCTTATAAAAAATATTAAAACGTGTTGATATCTCGTGCAACAAGAACTAATTCAATTTAAATATTAGCCGACGACTCCGAAACTATGACAGAGACGCTAGAAAGAGCGCTGGCACCATTAATGACCATTGGCTCGTTCTGCGATTTCGGTATGTTCGAACATCCTCTTGGACAACCTAGACCGTATCTCTCTTGCCTTTATGTTTTGGCAAAATGGAGCTTTCTTACGTACTCAGTTTACTATCCATCATACATCTATGATTTAAAGAATAATGTCATATACTTGAGAACTTACAAACCGTTGATCACCATTACATTAGTTCTCATTAGCTTCTGTCGTTTTAAGGTAAAAATTTTAAAATGTACTCCCTGTCCCTATATAATAATACTTGATCATTTAATATTATTTATCTTTTGTTCAACAGTACTTTTAATTAACAGCATTAAAGTAGTCTTGAGAGAATTCACAATTAGGCAAATACAAATTTATAAAAAGTTTTTGAACAGATTAATTTTAGTGCTTATATCATCATTTAACTTTTTATTTGTCACATTTCCTGTACACACACTGCAATAACGAGTTTTACTCTAATATAAATTTATAATAACTTCTTTCTATGTCGCGTAATCGATCAATACAATATTTTTAAAGGAATTGAAAATGTGCTTACGTGAACTTGCTATAGTAGACGACACGTTGGAAGCTCTCGGGATGCCAAAGGAATACCAAAGGCTACGTAATTGGATAATTCGAATGATAATCGGATGGATTTTATTCATTTTTACTGACTTAGCACAATATAATCTTTTCAGAATAATCCTTGATTCTAAATTCACCATAAGTAATTCCTTTTATGAGACGTATTTTACGTTTATATACCATTACCCGATGTTTATCAATATCATAAATGTTCTGATTTCTGGAATCATCCTCGGGTTAGTATATGTGTATACATTTACTTTGTAAGCTATTTTTATTGATATTGTGCGTCAAAACGTTTACAATGTGAAACATTTAAAAACTTTTGAGTAATATACACTACTCAACAAAAAATAGGGAACACTTTCGAACACGCTCAAAATTGCGTAATATTCAGAAAACCATAACTCGGTGAAAAATCGTCGCAGTGGTACCCGTCAAACTTGAAAATTTCGATCAAACTTTACAAAGGTCTATGGCGTGTACTGAAAATTGCACAATAATGCGGTTTACAGCATTCGAAATAGTGAATCTTTACTTTCAATATGCTTTTTTATTGATTGTTGTACGATTTTTTTTCACCGCATTTTTTCAAACCGCACTCGTATTGTGCAATTTTTAGTACACGCCATAGACCTTTGTAAAGTTTGATCAAAATTTTCAAGTTTGACGGGTACCTATTTGTATCCGTGTAGCTCCATGAACGATCGGTCAGATTGAAATATCAATTGCCGATTTGAAAAGTAAAGATTTCAACCTTTAAAATGTTTTTTAAAAATCTTATTATGATCATTTTTGACAAAGTTACTCTATCTTGAAGTTAAAGGATCATTATGTGATGTCTTTTTTGATCGAGATTTTCGAAGTGCTCTTGTCATTTCCTGAAAAATAACGGTTACCGCC
>NW_017257806.1:6783-10946 GCF_001594055.1 Mycetomoellerius zeteki
GTGTGTGTGTGTGTGTGTGTGTGTGTGTGGCGAAGAGATGGACATGTATATGTACGTGGGTGTATTTAACATTGTGTGTTTTCTCCTCTCTGATTAATCACCGCTTCTAGTCGTTGTCGCATATTTATGCATTTCTGGATCAAGGCTATTGGAATTTTATTCCAAATCTACCTAAGTGCTATTCTAAGCTCGTACAGGTTTCTTCGCGGCGTCTTAATCGTCGTTCCATCTCGTCCCAAACGTGTTCGATCGAATTCAAATACGGGCTATTAGCGGGATGATGGAGCAATGATGCCATGTCGCTCAAAAGAACGCTGCGTTACATTTGCCGAATAGGACCGAGCATTGTCCTGCATGAATATAAAATTCCGGCGTAACAGACGCTGCAGAGGCAAAGGCCGGCGGACATTATTCACATATCGAATGCCCGTCAATACTGGCGGTGGCAGAATTATTAATTCATTCCGTCTTGTCAATGAAATGCATCCCCCTACCATCCCTGAATCGCCGTTATGAGCTCTTATTGACATAATGCAGTGTCGAGCGTAACGCTCCCTTTGTCGGTGCCAAGTGCGTATGCGAGCATCATTGCCGTAAAAGTAGAAATGCGACTTGTCCGAAAAATATGCGGTTCTCCATTGTTTCGTGGTCCAATTTATATGATTATGCGCAAATTGAAGACGAGCCTGACGATGTGCGAATGTAAGTCCTGGCATCTGTGCACGAGAACGAGACTCATCTCTCTTAAGCGACGACGAATCGTTTGTTCGCTGACATGATATAAAGTAGGATTTTCACGTCGAACACATCTTGGAGTAATCGTTCGTCTTGCCAAAACGTGGCGAACAATTTGTCGGATTGTTGTTGTACGATGACGGCCACTTCCCTAACGTCTCGCGTATTGTCCTGTTTCTTGGTAACATAACCACGCTCTATTCACTACAGATACAGATACACCAAGCCCAAGACCTTGCCAACCATGATGTTGCGCTACATAACGCATATTGTACCCTTCTTTCATAAGTGCGATTATGCGAGCAACTTCGGATACTGGCAAGTGCTTGCGCGGCATTTTAAAAATTTACAATATGCGACTGTCTTTATAAGCACGAACTTCTCAATAGCCTCTGTCGAGAAAAGAGAAGACTTGAAGTTCGCACTAAGCGAGTTTGAGGATGTGCGTCTGTAACGAGAGTTTCAATTTTGGAACTTCGCGCGTGACGCGAAACTCTCGCTTACAGACCCACATCTTCAAACTCGCTTAGCGCGAATTTCAAGTCTTCTCTTTTCTCGACAGAGGCTATTGAGAAGTTCGTGCTTATAATAAAGACAGTCGCATATTGTAAATTTTTTAAATGCCGCGCAAGCACTTGCCAGTATCCGAAGTTGCTCGCATAATTGCACTTCTGGATGAAGGGTACAGTATGCGTTATGTAGTGCAACGTCTTGGTGTATCTATATCTGTATATGATTAGAGCGCGGTTACGTTACCAAGAAACAGAACAATACGCGATATGTCAGGGAAGTGGCCGTCATAGTGCAACAACAACCCAACAAGAACGACAAATTGATCGCCACGTTTTGGCAAGACGAACGATTACTACAAGGTGTGTTCAACGTGAAAATCCTACTTTACATCATGTCCGAACAAACAATTTGTCGTCGCTTAAGAGAGATGGCTTCGTTCTCGCTCTCGTGCACAGGTACCAGGATACTCCACTTATACTCGCACATCGTCGGGCTCGTCTTCAATTTGTGCATAATCACGTAAATTGGACCGCGAGGCAATGGAGAACCGCGTATTTTTCGGATGAGTCGCGTTTCTACCTTTACGGCAATAATGCTCGCATACGCACTTGGCGCCGACAAAGGAAGCGTTATAATCGACGCTGCGTTATGCCAATAAGAGCTCATAACGGCGGTTCAGTGATGGTACCTATGAGGATGCATTTCATTGAAAAGACGGACTGAATTAGTAATTCTGCCACCGCTAGCATTGACGGGTATTCGATATGTGAATAATGTCCTCCGGCCTCAAATTTTGCCTTTGTAGCGTTTGTTAGGCCGGAATTTTATATTCATGCAGAACAATGCTCGGCCCCATACGGCAAATATATCGCAGCGTTTTTTTGAGCGACATGTCATCACATTGCTCCATCATCCCGCTAATAGCCCGAATTTGAATTCAATCGAACACGTTTTGGACGAGATGGAACGACGATTAAGATACCGTGAAGAACAGTACGAAACCTGTACGAGCTGAGAGTACCGCTTAGGCAGATTTGGAATGAAATTCCAATCTCATATATAAAATATTATATTGAAACATAAAAAGTAAATAAAATAATTCTAATTTAGACCGACTTCTGATTATTTATTAACGCAATTAGAATATGCTTATACATAATGCAGATGTTATAACAGTCATAACATTAATAAAAGATTTATTTATAAGTCTTTTTATTCAATTTAGATACACAAGCTCCAGATTTCATCGAGTCAATGATCTCTTACATACACTCGATTCTGATCTGTTCGAAAGTAGTGCAGATTCCAGAAGACAAAACAGATCTATCTTAGTGCATCAGCGGATAACAGGATCTAAGGGTTATAATCAACATATATGGATTATAATGTATTATAATAATTATTTAATAGAATCACTGTGTACACATATGCACACGCATGTGGGTATATATGTATACAGAATGTCTCAATCTAACTTTCACATCGACATATTTCAAAAAGTATTAAAAAAATGCTTTCTGTGGAAGTGCAACTGCATCAAGAGGGGCCAATTGTGATCACGTTATTCTTTTCTAGATAGCGATACGATGAGAGACGTAATGAAGAAGATGTATTATTTATCTGCGATTTTTAAAATGGAATTATACGATATCTTACATAACATGATTTCTCTATAATCATTCTTCAAAACAAAATATTAAGTTAGAAATATAAGAATAACAATAACTTACGAGATATTATAAGTACATTTCTCTGGCACATATAATTGACATGACACATTAAATACCTCATAAACTATTAATTTTTTGATAATCGTAATATCCTAATACTTTTATGAATAGAATAATGAGATAAATCAGGTGTAAAGGAAACATATACTTGTTTGTTTAACAAAATTATTCACTGTGCCAACATATTTTTTGGTAAAAGTTGAGAAAATGGTTGGCGATCCATCGCCAATTTCAATAATCTTGACATATATTGTCAAGGTCGCGAATATATAATAAATATTTTTAAAATTATAACAAAATTATGAAAAAATTGCTGATTATTCTAAATCACGTTTAAAGATAATGTGGTAAAGGTGACGCTCTACTATCTGGATCATAAGTTATTTTAATAAATAGTAGCACCTTTTTAATTGTGCTCTAATAAAAATATATGGAAATGCATTATATAGAATGAATGATAGAAAGCTCAACTTTTTTATATAAGTATATTATGTATTCAGGATTATTTATGTAGAGTTACATAGCGATGCATGAACTAATTGTCCAGTAAATAAACAAAATACTTATTCGTTCCATATCTTTGTAACTAATCAGTGAATCGCAATGAAATGTTGCATAATATATTTTATGTGAATATTCCAGGTACTTATAAAAAAATGTAATTTTTTAACATATAAATAATTTTAATTTTTAACAATAAAAATAATAACAATTAAAATAAATAAGCTACAAAAATATGTTATTAAACAAAAATATAATTTTAAAAAAGTCTTTAAAAAAAGAAACAATGTAACAAAAATATGTTCAAAAAATGTTAAAAAAAATATGTCCCCCTCGAAATCGTTTCACTTTTATCTGAAATACGCTTTTCCGAATCGTTCCGAGACAATTTGATGCAACAGTTAAAATGAGACAACCTATATATGTATATACATATATGAACCAGAATAATTAATTTCAATTACGTAAAATAATCACACATAGTGAACCGCAACTTATAACACTATTGTTTATATCAAATTCTACGTTAAAAATACATTTTGCTTACAATTAGTATTTCTCGTATATGTCTCTCGGTTTGATTAATTATAACAATTACAATTTATTCACAGGCATGTCCACCTACAACTGTGCCTTACATCACGCAAACTAAACATAGTATTCAAAGTACAAATGTTAATGCAA
>NW_017257806.1:11077-23914 GCF_001594055.1 Mycetomoellerius zeteki
TTCTCACATTAAACTACGTATGTCAAATTGTTTACTATAAGGTATAGTTACAGTAGATTAAAGGCATTAATAATTATTTATAATTAGAATAATAAGCACAAGCAACATTGAAATTATACGTGTTAAAGTTTTTTTTGAAAGGACGAAATTTTATTCATTGAATCCAGAGTTATCAATTTTACTTCAAACCTTTATTATATGTTAATATAATTTCAGATAAATGAGACAGTAGCAATTCTTTACAAATTGTCGAATTATCACGATGAGAATGTACGTGAACAGGTAAATAATTATAACAAAATTTCATATATTTTAACTGTCTTATTCCTAATATTACTAGCGCTCAAAATTCGCACACCTACATAAACTTTATCAAATGTTCATGTACAAAGTTTCGACATTACATAATCTTTGTGTTATAAGGTTAAATACAATTTTTTCAGTATATTAACATCTTTGAAATATGATGCCTGATTGAGTATCGAAATTATTAGAATTTAATTTAATTCGCGAAATTACTACAGTGGTTTAATTGTGTTTAGTCCGGAAATATTTCGGTGCACAGTTTATTAGATTACAATTGTAGTATGTATGTCAAGTACATTCCATATATATCATATTTAGTGATTCAAGATTGAATTATTTAAGCATTACAAGCTCTAGCTTCGACCGTATAGGGCTCTAATTTATCGGTTGTGTCTCTCCAATACACGGTCTAAAAATTATATTAATTGTGTTATATATTTTAGGATACTTGTATATAGATACATTCTGACACCGGTAAGCATAAGCTAGAAAAAGTTTTAACAATTATTTTTTATTTTATACAATGAAAGCGAGTTTTGAAAGTTATTTCATACTATCAATATTCTACTATCATACTATCAATTCTATTGTCATACTACCTATGATTTATCATACTATAAATATTCTGCAAAATAAGCTCAATTCATTTTGGCATATAGAATTTGGTATATTGAAAATAATTTATAAAGGTTTTGTAATTTGGTGTTGATATGTACAAATATCCTAAAAGCACATATAAAATAATACAATGTGTTAAATTCACAGTGATGTATTATATCCATATTGAATTATTTATTTTTTAACCATTTCTATATATCGGCCTTGCTTCTACTCAAATTGTCGTTAATTTAACTAAAACATTATAGTTAAATAATTTAACTCTTGAAAATGTACGAAATTTGCCTCAAATTTAATTTACTATTTACTTAGTTCATATATTAATACGAACGCTTTATTTTGAAATAAAAAAAATGGATTGATTTTGACATATATTGAAGTTAAAAATAACAAAATGTCATTAAACATATAAGGGCATATTAGGGTTGCTCTTTGATATCTGCGACAAAGTAACATAAGTGATGTTTTATAATAATATCTTAAATTTACTCATCCATTTAATAAAATTTATGCAAGTGTCCGACCTGTCAAGAATGGTAGTACAGATTTAACGCTTATTAAATTATTTATTTCAATTAGATTTTGCAGTTTATATTGCAAATAAAACAGACAGAGGTAAAATTTGGCTTGGGACATTTCTACTTTGGATACAATTTTATCTGCGAGGTACGTCCTGTTTAAATAAAAGTATAGAAGTATGTAATAAATGTAAATATATATATATATATATATATACAGAGTGGGACAGTAACTCCGTTCACTTAGAATATTTCGGCTATTTTTAGAGATAATAGAATAAATACGTACATATAAAATAAAACAAATTCAAGATCTTCTTTACAATTCTTTTGAATTTAACCCTTTCGCTCCTAACGCTGGCTACGTTCAGCATCCACAAAGCAACCCGTATAGACGAACGCTAGCTATATATAGCCAACATTCGCAAAGTAATTTATAGTGTTCCTTATAATAAGTGTTACGCCAAACCATCCTGTACAGCCATATACCAAGCATTGGTAAAACTGATTTTGTCAAATTATATATATTTAAACATAATTAGTAGTGGTAGTATATTGATATATCTATAACGGTTGTGTTTAGCAGAAAAAGCAGCTTTGTAACTGTTGTAAAATTCTTCAATATGATTTGTTTATACCCATACAGCACCGAAATATTTTCAGAAATATCTTAGAAATATTTCAACTTGAAAGTGAAACACTTCATAAGAATTGCGAAATATGTCTGCAACATTTCTGAGACAGCTTTGGAATAGCAAAATGTCCGCGATTTTTGCACCATGTTGAAAGATTGATGAAATGTTACAGAAAGAATCTGCAATCTTTTTGAAATATTACCAAAAAGTTTTCAGCTATTATTAGTATTTCAGAAATATATATTTGAATATATACTTGATTGATGCTTAAAAAATAAATTTATTACATCGACATAATAAATTTAAATAGTACTTAAGTATCAATTAAACATATATTTAAATATCATTTCTGAAGTACTTACAATTTATTAAGAGTTTTGTAATCTGTTTACAGATTACAAGCTTACTAAAATTACACTTGCAGTTTCCACACAATATCATTATTCATATACAAAAGTTTTTCGCAATTAAAGCAGAACGAGTCATTCGTATACTAAAGTTTTTTGCAACTACAGTAGAACAAGTCACGATAACATCAAAATGTCATAAACTGAATCGTGATAAAAAAAAATGATTTTTGGAGCCATTTTAACATCACGATGATTTTCTGTTCGGTTTAAATATATTTTTCAATTTATTGCAAGTGATAGATTTTAGAAACATTTCTGTTAAAACATTTCGTACGACATATTGCAGAATCCTTTCAGAATTGTTGCACATGAGATGTGAAAGGTTGAAACATTTCTGAAAATTTTTTGCAATAATCGGTGCTATATAGATACATTTAGATCCATAAGGATTCAAAAGTAAAAACCAATCGTATTGAAGGATTTTACAACAGTTGTAAAGCTGCTTTTTCTGTTGAACGCAACCATTGTTACTAGCATGAAGAGGATAAATAAAAAACGGTTTTCAAAAAAATTATCTAGGTACGAAAAATAACTAAAATAAATTTCTAGCAAGTTCTGCCATATTGGATACGTCTTACTTGCACCTAATCATATAAATGATAGAGATAAAGAGAATTTAGATTTGTGCTATAAATTCTATGCGTATGATACATAATTTTCTATTAGATACAAAAGACAGCTATAATTCTAGCTGGAGCAGCAAAATATTTTTTTGCGTGATTGATACTTACAATGCTACTGGCATGAACGGGATAATTATAAAACGGTTTACAAAGTGTTTATAATTATCTTATTTTAAGGAACAGTCCGTTTTCTTTCAAAACATGTCAAGCTGGCGTTGTTCGGGCGGTTCAGGTGCAAAACGTAATTTTACATGTCAAAGACTGATCACGTGTAGTGTACTCTTTTGGCGCGAACCCGATCAGTGGCGGTATTCCGGCGGACCGCCCACTTTCTGAGCGAAAGGGTTAATAAAACTATTTTCATTAAATATAATGGTAGCATACTTTCTTTCAGATGTATTCCACAGTTTTGTCCTTTTCAATAATTCTTGCGCAGGTATAACATACCTTCTATTCTCGTAGTAATGCATGAGAAATTTTGTTTGTTTATGGTTTGACATGAACAAGACGCGTGCGCGCGCGTACCATATAATTAAATGCATTTTATTTAAATCAAAATCTCGGATCTTGTCATAACAATCAGAAAGAATTTCTGGTTGTTACGACAAGATTCGAGAATTTACAACTAGAACTAGAATTATATATTATAAGTATTACATTATAAGGATTTGTTACTATTTTTCAGTTTGATTTTTTACTACCAGATTTAGGCCAGTTATCGGTCTAGTTGTTACCGACGGCGCTGATAGCGCTATGTGTAGTTGCAAGGGGGCGCGCAGAAAGAAGGGCAGTATGTAATGGGCGAGTGTACAGAATAGCACGTGTAGCAAGTAAAGCTAACTACAAGAGAATCTTTGATTAATAATATAACCTTTCCCTACCTACTCAAGACGGTCCTTGACCTTAAAGCGGTGTGTGTGTGTCTAACGACTTTCAAAACCCTACATTTATCAGAAGTGGGATTCGACGAAATGGTCGTAGAAGGGTTGGTGTGGATCGGCCGGAAAATGCGGCCATCTTGCTGAGAAGGTGGAAAAGCGCGTGTGCGCTCGAGAACCTACTTACTCGTTCGGCTGTGTGCGTTCGGGATCGTACTTGCTCGTCCGGCTGTGTGCGTTCGAGATCATACTTACTCGTCCAGCTGTATGCGTTCGAGATCATACTTACTCGTTCGGCTGTGTGCGTTCGGGATCATATTTGCTCGTTCGGCTGTGTGCGTTCGGGATCATACTTACTCGTTCGGCTGTGTGCGCTCGAGAACATTCTTACTCGTTCGGCTGTGTGCGCTCGAGAACATTCTTCCTCGTTCGGCTGTGTGCGTTCGAGAACATTACTGTTCGTCGGCTGTGTGCGTTCGAGAACATTCTTACTCGTTCGGCTGTGTGCGTTCGAGAACATTTTCAATCGGTCGGCTGTGTGCGTCTGAGAACATTTCCGATCGTTTCGGTTGTGTGAGGTGACATTACGAACGATAAATCCGCAGAGCTTAAAGTGATCCAGCTCAGGAAGGCGCTGCAGCAGCGTGGATTGCCGGATAAAGAGGGGGAAAAAAAAAGAAGAGATGGCGGGCGCAGCGCATGCGCGAAGATCGGCGGCAGAAGATCGCATCCATCGGCTTGAGGAAGAGCTGCGCGAACGAGAGAGATACTGGATGGAAAAAGGGATCGACTTGCTGAGGCGCGAAAACGAATTGCTGCGTGCCTCACCGCGGCAAAGCACGGCATCGACGGCATCCTACGCGGGGGTAAACATTAAAAATATCGGAGAGTTGCTGGGCGATTATAGCGGATCCAGTGAAGATTTAGAAAGATGGAGAGAGCAAGTGTTCTTGAAAGCGGCTTATGAGTTAGACGACAACGCGGTCAAAATTTTGATAGGATCGAAGCTAAAAAACAAGGCGCTAGAATGGTACCGCTCGCGAGTTGAGCATCTAAGATGTGGATCAGATTTTTCAAGAGATGCGAAAGATATTCCATCACCCGGTGGGAAAACTTGAAAGAAGGAAAACATTCGAAGCGCGCGAATGGCAGAAAGATGAATCATTCAGCGAATATTGTCACAATAAAATGATACTAGGAAATCAAGTCCCAGTGCCAGATGACGAGATGGTAGATTACTTAATTGATGGAATTCCTTCCGAACAACTCAGGACGCAAGCGAAAATGCACTCTTTCTCATCGGTGGAGGAGATTATCAAGGCATTTAGTGGAATCAAATTAAAACTAGATCCGACAAAAAAGGAAAGTCAATGGGATAGAAAAAAATTGGAACCTAAAAGATCCACCGACCAAGACAAGATGAGGAAGTCGCCAACATCGTCACGCCGGGGAGTGGTGAAATGTTATCAGTGCAACGAAAGGGGTCATTTCGCAAAAGAGTGCAAGGTCAATGCAAAAGAGAGCAAAGCAACAGACTGATGAAAGCAGGGAGAACATCAGCCAAAAAGCAGATTGGACTAATAGCGGAGAAGATAGAAGAGTCTAGCAACGAAAGTGAGACTGATCAGGAAAAGGAGAAAGAGGAAGAAATATATTTCGTGGATGTCAAACCGGAAGAGGAGGACGAGTTCCTGCGGCCGGTGCAGGTGCGCTTTGATGCGAGTAAGCCGGTAGCATGTTGGGCAAGGGTTGACACGGGATGCCCAGTCAGTCTAATCAAGGGCAGTAGTGTAAATTCAGCGTTTCTTGAACCGGCAAGAAATGGAATAGGTATTACGGTATAAATAAATCAAAGCTTCGAGTAATAGGAAGTGTAAAGGTCGGCATCTCAATAGAAAACGATAGTCAGAATATAATCTTGGGAGTGGTGTCGGACGAGACTATGTCGGTGACAATGTTATTGGGGCGAGACGCGCTTAAATTATTTCGATACAAGCTCGCGAAAGTTTCGGAATATAACGAGGCCGTCATGCAAATATTTAGTATAAACGAAACAAGAGATACTTTTATGGATAGGATTAAAATTAACGCCAAGTTAGAGCGGAAGGATTTATTAGAGTTACAAACTATAGTTAACGAGTATTATATCCGGCCCGAGCGCCCGGCGGAACCAAAGATCAGAGCGGAAGCCGTTATAAACTTAAAAGAAACGCAGCCAATTCAGTTTGGTCCTCGACGGTTGAGTTATGTTGATCGAGAGAATGTCAATAAAATTCTTGATAGTTTGTTAGATAAGAAAGTCATACGGCCGAGCAATTCGGAGTACGCATCGCCAATTGTACTAACACATAAGAAAACCGGTGAAATTCGCATATGTATTGACTTTATAGCATTAAATAAAATAATGGTACGGGACAATTACCCGCTGCCTTTGATTGAGGACCAGCTAGATAGGTTGCGTGGCAAACAATACTTTAGTAAGTTAGATTTAAAAGACGGATTCTATCGTGTAGCCATGGCTCCCGACTCGATAAAGTACACATCGTTTATAACGTCAATGGGACAATTCGAGTTTATGAAGATGCCGTTTGGATTAAAAATCAAGCCTCAAAAATTCCAGCGATTCATTACCGAAGTCATGGCAGATCTCATAAAAACGGGGGATGTAATAGTCTATATGGACGATATATTAGTAGCTAACGAAACGCGAGAAGCTCACATTGAGATTTTAAAGATTGTCCTTTCGTTACTAGTCGAAAATAAACTCGAATTGCGCCCTGAAAAATGCCTGTTAATGGTAACAGAAATTGAGTACCTGGGGTATATTATCGCTCGCGAGGGGGTACGACCGACGGACAGTGGAATAGCAGCGGTACAGAATTTTCCCGAACCCAAAACAGCAAAAGAAATACAAAGTTTTATTGGACTGGCATCCTACTTCCGAAAATTTGTTGAGAAGTTTGCTATTATTGCAAGGCCATCAGCTGTTAAAGAAAGACGCCATGTTTAGGTTCGGCGAAACAGAAAGAACTGCGTTTCAAGCACTAAAACTTAAATTAACGGAAGCACCAATTTTGGCAATTTATAACCCGGAGTGCTATACAAAACTGCATTGTGATGCCAGTATCCATGGATTCGGGGCAATTCTGCTTCAGCGGCAACCAAGCCAAAAAATGCACCCAATTTTTTATTTTAGTAAGCGAACTACAGAACCGGAGTCCAAGTACCATAGTTTCGAGCTCGAAACATTAGCTATAGTGTATGCTTTGCGGCGGTTCCGTATATATTTGCAGGGAATTCCTTTTACTATCGTGTCAGACTGTAGCGCGGTAACGCAAACGTTAGAAAAAAGAGACATAAATGCGCGAATAGCCAGATGGAGCCTCGAATTGCAGGAGTTCGATTTCAAAATAATGCATAGGAAAGGAGCGCAAATGGAACATGTAGACGCGCTAAGCAGGTCGTTCGGCATATTAGTAGTTGAGGATAATCCATTCGAATGGAACTTAATGATATTGCAAGGTAAAGACATGGAAATCAAGCAAATAGCCGACCAATTAGAGAAAACAGAAAATCCCCATTATAAATTAAGGAATGGTCTGGTTTATAAAAAACAAGGAGATAAACTTCTATTTATGGTACCAAAAATTATGGAACAACATGTTATATTTCGATACCATAACGAAATGGGACATGTTGGAGCAAACAAAATGATAGAGAATATATGAACGACCTACTGATTTCCGAATATTCGACGAAAATGCGAAGAACACCTGCGATATTTAAAATGCATCTCATTTTCTCCAGGGTCAGGAAAGGCAGAGGGTAGGTTACATCCTATAGGAAAAGGTGAAATTCCTTTCGAAATGGTGCATGTGGATCACGTTGGGCCAATAGACAAGGAGATAGCAATAAAAAAATACATATTAGAAGTAGTAGACGCATTTTCGCGATTTGTTCGGCTGTAAGCGGTCAAGACTACAAGCTCTAAGGAGTCTATGAACTGTCTAGCGAATTATTTCCAATGCTATAATATATCAAAGATACTAGTGTCAGATCGGGGTAGTTGTTTTGTCGCAGATGAATTTGAGGATTTTTTAAAGCAACGCAGCATCAAGCATATCAAAGTAGCAACCGGCTCTCCGCAAGCTAATGGCCAGGCGGAACGTGTTAATCAGAATCTGGCCCCGATGATAGCCAAGCTAAGTAATCGGTTAGAGGGTAAACCTTGGTACAAGTTATTAGGTGACATCGAGTATTTTTTAAATAACACCGTGAACAGGTCAACAGGGAAAAGCCCTTGTCAGTTGGTTTTTGGAATGAGCCAGCGTGGTTCCCATGCCGATCACCTTAGAGAATGGTTAGAAGCGGACTGTATTATGCCAGGGTTTGAAAAAATACGCGAGGAAGCGATAGGGCGTATGTTGCAAGAACAGCAGAAGCAAAGGCTGCATTACGATCGCAAACACAAGGTCCCGATCAAGTACAAGGCAGGCGACTTAGTGATGGTGAAAAACTTCGACAGCACCCCGGGGGCTTCTAAGAAATTATTACCAAAGTATCGTAGTCCCTATGAGGTTAAAAAGATATTGGGCAACGATCGTTACCTGCTAACTGATGTACCGGGGTTTCAAAACACTCAAAAGTTGTATACTGGCACCTGGGCGGCCGGTAATATGCGCCGTTGGATAAGGACCACGACGAGCGAATGAAACGACCCGAATTATAAGTACGATGTTGTTTTCTAGTATTAAGTTAATTGCTAATGTTTATGTTGTCAAGGCCAATCCAAAAGTTATGTTATATAGCAGACCCGCAAGGGCACGGCCTGTGTTATCATTATGTATCAAGCGTTAGCGGCAAGCCCGATGGGATGTTGTAATTGAGTTTGAAGGCCTAAACTCGGTCAGTCTGGCCGAATTGTAAGCCAGTTATCGGTCTAGTTGTTACCGACGGCGCTGAGAGCGCTATGTGTAGTTGCAAGGGGGCGCGCAGAAAGAAGGGCAGTATGTAATGGGCGAGTGTACAGAATAGCACGTGTAGCAAGTAAAGCTAACTACAAGAGAATCTTTGATTAATAATATAACCTTCCCCTACCTACTCAAGACGGTCCTTGACCTTAAAGCGGTGTGTGTGTGTGTCTAACGACTTTCAAAACCCTACACAGATACCTTACAATAGTAATTTTAATTTTAGCGCAATGTAGTTCAATTATTGTGTCAGTCGACATAAGTCGGGTGAATATGCTGTATTGTTTTATGACGTCGTGTTGTTTCGTGTGGTTAAGTGGAACAAAATGATACGTGTAATGGCTGATGAGAAAACGTCTTTTCTTTTCATCGACAATATAATTTTGCGAAAAATGTATAGAAATTTTGAAAGTTATGGCAATAGGATTAATTTGAATTACTCTATGTTACATATTGCTTTGTAAGTAGGTACCTCATAGATTATGGATGTATGATCCCAGTCAGAAATATTTTCTCGAAAAAACGTCGTTTCGATGTCAAAAATAAAAGTCGAAAAAATTTTCGAAATTGTTATTGATTTCGACAGATTTTTTACTCCAATTTCGATTAATTTTCGAATTGGAAATAAAATCTTGAATTGATCTTCAAAACGATATTGGAAACTTGAGATCAACGTTTAAGTTTCGTTAATTTAAAAATCGAGATCGTTTCGATATCGACTCGAGCCAGAATTAATGTCGAAGACATTTTTCCTTGATTTCGTACTTATTTATGGTAAGAGACAGCTAATAGGTTGACAGCATTTACGGTAAGAGACATTATTCCCTGAAATTCTTGAATACAAAAGTGACGTAATAAGATTAAAATGAAAAGTTCAAGCCATGTTCAAAAAAAGATCCTCAAAAATTTAAACCTTTAAAAATTTAAATGATTATCTAAAATAGGTAAAGGTATAGAATACCCGTCTCACCTCCGATTTTGAAGAAATTAGGCTTATTCGACGCATTTTTGCATGAAATGAACGAATGTGGCAGAAAAAAGTGCCGCTCTGGCCTCTGAACCGAGATATTTAGCGTTAAAGTTCACGACCGTTCAGGTTAGGAAATCTGTCAAACCGACTCGATATAAGCGCTATGAGTATGCCTTTTCATGCTCTGTGACTTAATGCGCATGCGTTTAGCGATTCTTGGGTCCAATAGTGCACGAAATTTAAAATCAAATTAAAAAATGAATTAGTTATTCGTGCAATGTTTTTATATACATAGTTCTATTCCAAATAAATTATAACCCATGTGGACAGTGGAGTATATAAACAGTAACGCTTGGGTTATAATTTATTTGGAATAGAACTATGTATATAAAAACATTGTACGAGTAACTGCGTCAAATACATAGACATATAATATATATATGTATATACATACATATGTATATAAATGTAGTTTATATTTTATACAATATATGAAAATATAACATAAAATATATTTAAATATAACAGAAAGTATTTAACTAAACTTTAGAAATATTAAATTTTAGTGCACATTTGAAGAAGACGCTTGTTGACACTGTACATTAAGTTTCGGAGGATATACTTGACTAATGATGTCAAAGAAGCTATCTATGCGTTTTTCCAAATCATGATTGCGTTTAAAAAGATATTCAGATAAATATCCTTCAAAATGATCGGGTAAAATCCCATATTTTGGAATGTTTGCTCTTACTTCTCTCCAAACGCGTTCGATGTTTTGGGTATGAGCATCTATAAATTTAAAGAAAATTAGTATATTTGCAAATGTGATATTAATGAGATCTGTATTTACAAAATATACTTTACTTGTGTCAGGATCAACGAAATTATACGAATGATTAACTGTTAAATGCTGAAAACCCTCATTTTCGAGATACTTATAGGATTTCCAACAATCTGATATTATTGTCGACCCTGGTAAAATCCATTCTTTAATACACTTTAACAGAGTCTCATGCGTTCGATCCTGGACAGCCAGTAAGAAGATCTTCTTCGACTCTCTATCTATTCCTCCAAAAACCCAACGACCATCAACTACTCGGCCACGATTATACTTTCTATGGCCAAATTTTGCTTCGTCCACTTCAACTATATGTCCTGGGCCTCCAATCTTTTCACAATGTTTTTTGGCCCAGTACACACATATCTATAATATTAGTAGATATAAATATATATAATATATATTAATACGTTATTTTTAGATAAAAAATATGCATGTACTTCTCTGCAAAAATTTAGCCAGTCAATAACCGTGACCTTAGTTAAGCCAGTGTCTAATGTTAAAAATTGTACACGTGGTGGTGGGAACATGATGAAATAGACTGTGAGTCTACAAATCAAGCTCACATCCAAATTAGTATTGTCAAACCATGTTCCCACTTTAGCACTTCTTTCAAACTTGCACTGTTGACTAATGCGTTTTTTGTTAGTATTTTTGACAAAATGCCTTTTGCGACAAATAAACATCAACGTTTTTGTATTTAAATTTAGAATACTTTCGCATTGGTTACAATTTATTACAACAGGTAATACACCATGTTGAATAAGAAACTCTATTAATTTGTCTCTATTATAAGTTAGATTAATGAAATCTGATAACATCATTATTACTGTTATATGTACGAAATATAGCACGTATTAGACAGTAGGAAACGAACATTTCAAATTTAGCTGTTCTTCTTTCAGGACTTATGAAAACGCATGCGCATTAAGTCACAGAGCATGAAAAAGGCATACTTATAGCGCTTATATCGAGTCGGTATGACAGATTTCCTAACCTGAACGGCCGTGAACTTTAACGCTAAATATCTCGATTCAGAGGCCAGAGCGGCACTTTTTTCTGCCACATTCGTTCATTTCGTGCAAAAACGCGTCGAATAAGCCTAATTTCATCAAAATCGGAGGTGAGACGGGTATTCTATACCTTTACCCTAAAATTGTTACGAACTCCGGTCATGTGTGCGGATAGGTTTAGAGAAAGAAGGAGTAATAAGGTTGGAGCAAGGAAGGACGTTAGAGCAGACGCTGTGTCTCGCATGCATCCGCGGGAAAGGGATAGAGCGAGTCGAACGCACCTTTTATAGCTCTGGAATATGGGTCAACGTCCTGAAGGGACGCTATAACACCTGTTTCCAACGAGCAGTGCGAACGTCGGTCCGAATTTTGAGTCAAGAAACTTAATTCTTGTAACTCGGGACCGGACCACATGCGATCTCTGTCGAGCAGTGGGAGTAGGTACGAGGTCTTACGAGTCTAAAATAAATGGAGATTGAAATCCGTCATTTTACAAATACTCTATTTTATTGTTAACACTAAATCTTACAAAAGTATAGCCAAACATTATTTTTAATTGGATTTAAGGTTAAAATTTAAGTCTATCTCTATAACATGATACTAAACAAACTCTCGTTACAATATAACGTCATATCTCTCGCGAAGGATATTAATTGGATACGATCGACTTATTGTTACAAACTATTAATAATTACACCTAAGAATATATATATATATGTATTTATGTACGCATGTGTTCTCGGAAATTTGAAATATGGTGGTCGTGATTAGGTCGGTGAGTGTGTATAAGAGAGGCGATACAGGAATTAAGGTATTTCATGAAGTACAACGGAGGAAGGGGGGAAAAGATTGTGAAAAAATCTCACAGGGACGAGATAAGGAACGGGCGATCGGGGAAGAATTACTGGGATGGTTGCATGGGGTGGCTGTCCAGCTATGGCATTTCTGATTTCATTGGGATCAAAATAATCGGGACCGATTATATAGGCATTTGGTGGGAGAGGTTGTGTGGTACGCGGGAATTTGGCAATTAAAGATTCGAATGAATCTTCGGGATG
>NW_017257807.1:0-17925 GCF_001594055.1 Mycetomoellerius zeteki
GTATTTATTCGATCAATATGAAATTTTGGTATATTTAACAGGAAGACAACACATATAATTCGGTGGACGAGATCGACGATTATTCGATCAACAAGCAATTTTGATTTATTTACATGGAAAAATTTATTTGACTAACAAAAACTGAGGTACATTCAATACGAATATATTAATCGTCCTCATTCGGTAATTCTTACAAGAATTTTGATTCGTCCGTTTTTTTAAATATTACTGACAATGTATACAATCAAAATTAAAATGCATTTTGAAGTGGAAAAAGTCTATCTTACATTATTTTATTAATTTTTAATGGAATTTGTAATATATCTAATTATTATTACAACAACACGTTCAGTTAACTGAAAATGAAAATCAATCTTTTAATTACAAATAAAACTTACAGTTCGAGAAACGCATTTTTCTGCTGAATTATGTCCATTTTTATTAGTGAAGTGGATAATAAGTAGTTGGAAAGATGAGCGATTGTAGGAAAATTTGATCAGTAAGTCAAACGAAAATTTTTCTGATGAAATAATGTTGAAATAAAAAAAAATTAAATATTGAATAAATTTATTAATTTGCATAATGTATTCATTAATGCCAGTAATATATTCATTTTTTTGTGTTTTTTCTAATACTGTCAACAGTATTATAGTCATCAATCAAGAAGCATAATACTGGCGTGTCTCGTAAAGACAGATAATACAACCTCAATATGTCAATATCGACGTGTGTCATGTGTGTCCTTATGTACCCAAGACTAAAGATTGCTCGAATCATCGAATATTTTCGAAGGTATTATTATTGTAACACTATTATTCCAATACTAAATATATTAGATATTAATCTAATACATCGGATATTATATATTTTTAAATATTATTCTCACAATATTATATTCTCGGATGTTATTCTTAAAATTAAAATCATTAAAAAAAAATAAAAAGTAGGCTATCTACGTTATTATTTACTAGGACTGTTATTACTTAAAAAATGTGTTTTATGAAAAACGTAGTTTCCGAATGATTAATTTTATGTTCCATTTATTAATATGAATTATATTAATATATTGTTAATATACATATATATATATATATTATTAATATATTTTTAATATACATGTATTTTAATATATATATGTTATTAATATACATATGTATGTTATTCCAATAAAAGCATTTAAAAATATTTCATAAATTAAAATTACTTAATTACTTTATTATATAAAACACAAAGAGGCTAAGTTTACAGGTACAATAATTTAATATGAAAAACTGTTAGTAATGCATTCATCTGGTTGCTAGTATTACGAACAAGGAAATTTTAAGGCTACTAGTATTAGGTGCAACTAAGTTTGGTCTTTATTTTATTAAATAAAAAAGACCGTTAATTTTATTTAAACTCTATTATTTTATTTGTAGAGTTCATAATGGAAAAAATTAAAAAAAATATTTTTTATATTTAAAATTATCATTGATTGTATAAGTACACTAAATCAAATATGACTAAACGCTTATTATCCAGAAATATATAGTCTTTTACCCTATTGTGCGCATTAACTTCTATATACTACATAATTACATAAAACACTTCATCGCAAAGTTGTTAGCTTCAATTTAAGTCGAAACGTCATTAAAAGTGTCGTAAATATAAAGCATCCATTATAGTATACCTTGAAACCTAGTATAAAGACATAATATTGCAAGGATCGTTACTTTTATAGACGTTTATGTTCTGTAATAATACATACTGTAATAAGGAAAATTCCGCGAGAAGTAAGCAGTCCTATTTTGATCGTCTATGTTTATTCTGTCATTCAGTACTTATTAGTCGATGTGTACATACTTCATTCTCCAATATAACTTATAGGTGTAGAGGATATGCAAAAGCTATTTCAGAAATTCTTATAAAGAGTATTAACACGCGTTTGTGTCTCGTGCAGCAAGAATCAATTCAAATTATTTGCCGATATAACCTTGAAACTATGACGAAGACTCTACAGGCTGCACTGGCACCATTAATGATCATTGGCTCGTTCTGCAATTTGGGTTTGTTCGAATATCCTCTTGGACATTCTTGGTTGTATCTCTCTTGCCTGTATTTTTTGGTCATATGGAGCTTTCTTACGTATTCCGTTTACTATCCAGTCTACTCGAAGGTTGGTAGACTATTGCATCCAACAATAATCTTGGCGAAAATCACAATATTAATCGCCGCGATTACATCGATACTTGTTAGCTTCTTTTACTCTAAGGTAAAAGTTTTTAAATTTATTCATAGTCCCTAATATTATTTGATATTTTTAAATTTCTTAACTTTTTCTTTAATCATTTTTTCCATTGAAAGCATTAAAGGCGTCTTGATCTCACAATTATGAGCAAATCAAGAGAGACGGTAGTGTCTTTCGCCATGTGCACCCGTTTTTTTTACCTTTTTCTAAAAAGGTAAATTTGTTATGATACAAAGAACCCCGCACAAATCTTATGGAAAATGGGTTTTGGACAAATTGCTTCAAATTTTAGTATCGTTTAGCTCATGTCAAGTTGATTAAAAGTCCTAATGAAAACAAACCCCTAAATGCCTTAGATTTTGCTCCAAGATCTTCGGAAGATCATCACATCTTATGTAGAAAAATAGTCATAATAAGTCTTTTTTTACTAACATTAGTTATGAATACCGTATAATACATCATAAACATATACTGTATACATAGATGTATACTGTATACATATATGTCACGAAAAAATCTGTCGGACATAATATCACGAAAAAAATTCATATTTTTCAATATTTCCAAAAATATTATTACAGTATAAAACATCTTGCAAAAAAGTTTTATTTTATTTTCTAACTTCAAGAAGCGTGTTAGGATTTCCAAAGAGGCAAGGGGACTTGCAAGAATCAAGCACTTTATTCTGCGAGAAGCAAGGGAATTCATGTATATCACGCATCTCGAAGGAATGAAATGCCTGTCACGTCCACGTCGTTTATTATATGTAATTCTGATAATGGATGCTAAACTAAAAACATAAATATACCATTGATATATATATATATATATTGTATATACAAGTGTAGTAAAAAAGATTTATTTCGATTTTTTGTACTTATTCATATAAAATATAACAACTTTCTGAAGGTCTTACCATAAGCGTGATTTACGGAACGACTTTATTCGCTAGAAGCCGTGTCTAATGACGTTAATTTGCCAGCGAATTCTCTCGACTCTGCTGCTATTAGCTTGAAGCAAGCTTCTTAATTCGTCATCGACTTCGCTGATGAATACTTTTTCTACACGCTTGTCTTTTATTCGCTAGCGTCTAAAATTTTGAAGTCGCAGCGTCGAGTGGTCACTTGACGATTTAAAAATTCGCTCTGGAATTGCTCAGATCAAAGCGTTTATCGACAGCGATAAGAAGCGCAAGAAGTTAGCGACAAGCTAGCGATAAGCGTCGAAAGAAGTATTCGCCGCGACTTGACCCTAACAAGAACAAACCTCCGTCTAGAAGTTTTTAGTAGCGAATTCGCTATGACGTCATTACACGCGGCTTCTAGCGAATAAAAGTCGTCTCGTGTAAATCACGCTTTAGAGCAAAAAAAAGTAAGAAATTTGAAGGTCTTACTCTTTTTGCCCGTGAAGAATATTAATTAACTTGACACGAACTACAAATTGAATATATAATTTAAAGCAATTTGACTGAAACTCATTTTTCATAAGATATATGCGGAGTTCTTTATAAAAAGTTTTTGAAGACAGATCAATTTTTAAGTTCATATTATTATTTACTATAAACAAAATGTGTTTAGTAAAATTAATATTTGTATTTTGTACTCTCTCAAATTAGCTTTTAACGTAATATTTTTAAACCTTATGCTTTAAATACTAATCTTTCTTGTAACTCATTTATCTATCATATTTCCTATATACATTGCAATAACAATTTTTGTTCAAGTATAAAATTGCCTTTTGTTGTATAATCGATCAATATGATTTTTTAAAGGAATTGAAAATGTGCTTACGCGAACTTTCCTTAGTGGACGATGTAATGGAAGCAGTCGGTGCGCCAAAGGAATACCAACGGTTACGTAAATGGATAATTCGAATAACAATACTATGGATTGTATACGTTTTTCAAAATTTAGTAGAAGTTATATATTATAATTGGTTTATTTTGGACTCAGATTTTGATACAATTTGTGGAATGTGTTCGCTGAATTATCCGGATTTAATACATGTCTTAAATGCTCTAATTTGGGGAACTATCCTTGGGTATGTATGTAAACATTTATTTTAAGTAAAATTATTGTAATCTATATGTATTGTAAGCTATTTTTTTATTGACAGTGTGTATCAAAATGTTTGCAATCTGAAACATTTAAAAATTTTTTAAACTATTTAAGTACTATAATTTCATATACCATTTAATCAGTACAAACATTGAAATTATAAAGTATGTATATAAGATAACATAAATAGGAAAATGATAAAAATTTGTTCTATTATACATATACAGCAAATATAAAATAAAATAAAACATAAAAACAAATAAAAAAGTTCTAATTTAGTCTGACATTGATTATATATTAACGCAATTAAAACTATACGTATATAACGTATATAATGCATATGTCTTAATTTTAATGAAAAACATAATTAAATCTCATTTATTCTATTCAGATACACAAGCTCCAGATTTCATCAAGTTAATGGTCGTTTACATATACTATATTCTTATCTTTTCGAAAATAATGCGTACTATAGAGGACAAAACAGATCCATTGTAGTGTGTCAATGGATAACAGAACCTGTGGATCGCAAGCAATATATGTGGATTTTAATGTAATTTTTAAAAAGATATTATACACACACATGCGCACGCATGTATGTATGTACTTATGTATGTATATATGTATACAGTGTGCTTCATTATAACTTTCACATTGTAATATCACGAAAAGTATAAAAGATTTAAAAAAATGTTTTTGAAAGTTCGGGGGTGGCACATTTTGGACACGTTATTTTTTTCTAGATAAAGTCACCAAAAAGGTATGAAGGTCATCTTTGCTTTTTTAAATGGAATTTGTGATTTTTTACAGAATATTATTGTTAGACCTCCAATAGAGTACGTGCACGTTTATTCGTGATATCATTAATTTTTCCAATGACTTAATTTTTTCATTCTAGTTGCCATTTTGGATCCGTTATTTTTAATTTTCAAAAGCACCAATAAGCCAGAAACGTTTTGAAATATTTCAACAATATTGTAGCAATTACGTTGTAACATTGTTACAATATTGCTGAAATGTTCCAAAATGTTTCTTACTTGGTATATGCCATCGAGAAATAAACATTTCAAGGAAAATTTTGAGTTCTTTTAAAGAATTTCATCTCAAAAATTGAAATGGGCAGAGGAGTGGTTGATTCCAGAATGCCCCATATATGTCCATCATATATATAACACCACAGGGTGTCCCGAAATTTTTTGCCAAGCTCTTTTGCGTAGATAGAGAAGACTAAATTGAGCCGAAAAGTCTTGTACCTTTTCACATTGATTAACAAGATATTAATTACTAAAAATTGCCGAATATATATATTGGTCTTCGATAACTTTTTTCTGAAATACTATCAACTTTACAGAAAACTTCGAAAGACAAATATTATTTATTTTCTTCTCATAGAGCTCTAAGAATTTTTTCAGAAATGTTATGAATTTTTTAATATCGCATTTTCTTATAGGTAACTATTTTTACCAACATGAGAAAATATTAATATTAAAAAATTCTGAAAAAGTTCTGAAAAAATTCTCAGACTCTTATGAGACGAAAATAAATGATTTTTGTTTTTCGCTGTTTTACGTACATACATGCGCGCGCATGTTTGTAATATGTATGCACATACATATATATAGGATATTCTGAAATTTTACATATATATAATCACACAAAAATAATTAATTTCAACTGCGTATGAAATAATCACACATTTTTAATCAATCGCCATTTATATATACGAATGTATTTTAAATAGGAATTGTATTTTCAATCGAATTCTACACTGAAAAAAAAGATTGGCTGCTGCAGCAAATTAGATGGTAAAATATGGCATAGCATTTTTAATTGGTTGCAGCAGTTAATTTTTGATTGTATTAGTCTATCGGAATCCTATACTGACATTGCAGATAGGCTAACTCAACCAAAAATTGGCTGCTGCAGCCAATTAAAAATGCTATGCCATATTTTACCATCTAATTTGCTGCAGCAGCCAATCTTTTTTTCAGTGTACGATAAAAATATATTTTATTTATTGATAGTATTTATTATATGTGTGTGTGTGTATCTTTATGGTTTGATTAATTATAACAACTACGATTTCTTTACAGGCACGTCCACCTACAGCTATGCCTTATATGTCACAATCTAAACAAAATATTTAAAATTCCAATGTTACTTCAAATGTTATGGTTGTTTTTAAATACTATATATTCCTGGATCGATATGTATTCGCTTATCAACTTTCGGAATATTTCCGAATCGATTGCATATTTCACATATGTAGATTTTACATATGTATGTTTCTTCTTCATTATGCATATCACCATACTACTCACATTAAACTACGTGTGTCAAACTGTTTATTATAAGGTATAGTAAAATTAAAACACAGTACTAATTATTTATAACTAGAATTATAAGCACGAGCAACAATTTTGCACTATAATTACACATGTCGAAGTTTTCTTCCAAATGACGCAATATTTTGAGTGAAAATTTTATTAAAAATTTTCATATTGCTTTAAAACAACTTTAGATAAACGAAACAGTTGTACTTCTTCACAAATTGTCCAATTATACTCTCGATGAGGAGTTACGCGAACTGGTAAATAATTTTACTGGCGTTCATAAAAGTTCAAGCATGTGAATAAATTTCATCGTATGATTACGTAAAAAATTGGGACACTATAAAACAGCAATTGTGTTATTCGTTTATATATGTTAGAACTTATACGCACATACTAACGCCATAGTTAGGGTAAGCTAGAAAAAGTTTTATTAATCATTTTTTATTTTATATGCAAAAGCGGATATTTGAAATTTATTGATTATACAACTAACGTCTTACAAAATAAACACTATTCATTTTAGCACTTTAAGTTGAAAATATTTTATATAATAAAATTTTTAAAAATGTTCTCCTCATACAAAATATATTTATCGCAGTGTCCTTATTATCATTTGAAGTAATCGGTTAAACTTTAAAAAACGTTTTATGTCGAATTATTGCACATAATTATCGCTTACATTAAATTGTATAATGATTCTCTATACACCGATATAAAACGCTTCAATTCTGATCCCTTTAAACGGTCAATGAAATGTAAATAGATTATATGCAAGAAGTTAAGGGCCATTATCTATACGAGGGCAAATCAATAAGTACCCGTGTTTGAAGACAGACGGTATTGTTGATGCAAGTTGCATCAACAATACCATCTCTCTTCAAACACGGGTACTTATTGATTTGCCCTCATATTTCCGCGAACGACTGGTCGTGTGGACTAGAGATGTAAGCGAAGGAAAGAAACTAGAATTTTAGGGTAAAAAACTCGGAAAATAATGATTTTTTTTCTTTTGGCTTTGACAATTTTTTTATTTGGATATTTTTTTTAGCATTCCACGATTTCGATGTACTACGTATGATCCACGCTGTACTATTGCTCCAGAATTTAGTTTTTGCACATATCCATAAGACTTCTGTGTAAAAATAATTATAAAAGTTAAAATACTGTATAATAATTTATATAGTATAATGCTGGTGGTCATAAATATACCTTTCACTATTATTTGAATAATATTTTATACTGTACTTCAATTTTAAAAGTTAAGTAAGTTTTCCATACTGTCATTAATACAAGTAATACTTTACTAGATTAATTGACTATTTATGTTGTATACTGTGATTGTAATTATATATATTCTAAATATAAATTAGTGAGATAACAATAAAATTATAAAGACAAAAGTATCAAATAATATCGAAATAACAAGAAAAATGAATTCTATTTCTTCTACATATACGTATTTAACACGAATTCTAAACATTTTTTCATGAATTTTATGTTTTGATCAAAAATACCGTTTTTTTACATCTCTAGTGTGGATAGTTGGGTGTTAATTTTTTCTTTAAACTAAATAAAATTAAAGTTAATGGCTTATAAAATTAATAAAATTAAATTAAAAGTTGAAGGAATAAAATAATCACTTAATAAAAGTTACGTTAAGATTGAATTATCTTAAGTTTAAAAAAAGTTAATTTTGAAAAAAAATATTTTGAGATCAGAATGTCCTAATTATTTTTGAAATGAGGCTACTTTAATAAATAATACTTACAGTACAGATTAAAAGGTAAATTTAATTTTTTCATTCACTTGTAAGTTACTCATATATGATAAGAGTCATACTATAATATATGGCGTTTTTGTCAAAATCTTGAGAGAGAGAAGGGATATATTTGCATACTCCTCTTTTTTTAACCATTATCTAACTTTCTTTAACTTCCGAACCGACTGCTCACATATGATTACAACTACATTGACTAGATATTTAATTGTTACAAAAAATACAAAAGATATTTGTTACTAAAAATTTAGAAAATGGATAGATGTGCAGCACTGTTTTACAATTCGTCACCTCATTTCATATTAATGTTGAAATATAATGTTTATAACACTTAAAATTAAAGTGATTGAAATATAAGCGGGAATTGACAAAACCTAGCGAACCAATAAAAACTAGCTACCGTTCGGTGTGTCTCTTATTATACAGTCTAAAATCATTAAACTTTTTCTAAATTAATTCTCTAATATTTAAGATTTTATAAAAAAAAATATTAGCATTAAGAGAGATAGAAAAATTTTTAATTTAAAAAAGGTAATAAATTAAAATTTAAAAGTAATTAAATTAAGTTAAAAATTAATACATTTAAAGTTAACTGAGTTATGTCAAAAGTTATTAACCATTACCTCCTTTTTAACTTTTAACGTTTTAATTAGTTGCTACCCAACCCTGGTACTTATGTGTCTACCTTGTGTATACTTTGTACTTGTGTGTTGCGTATACATTTCGGTTCTCCGGAGTCGTGGCAATATAATCGCCATAGAGGAAATTTTAATTTTATTTTACAAAAAAAATAAAATCAATATTTTCACATTAAATACCTTTTATATGCTTGTTTTAATTTGTGACCCGGTTTTGCCTTTATATTTATTATAATTATTGTAATTTACACAAGCGATAAAAAAGTAACAGAAATTATACAATTTTATGATATCTTTAATATAATATTAAATTCATAATACTAAATTATATTTAATTTGAATTATTTTCAATCATTTCTATAGAACGCCACTCAGTTTTCTTAATATATGCCGTTATATATATAAATTAACTAAAATAATTTCTTCAATTCAAGAGAATATATAAAATTTGTCTAAAATTTGATTATTAATAAGAACGCTATTTACTCTGAAACTGAAAAATTGATTTTGTTACATACTGAAGTTAAAAATAACAAAATGTTATTTAACTTAAGGGATAGATCGCTCTTTTGATATCTAACAATGTAACACAGTTGATGCTTTATAACAGTGTCTTAGTTTTTTACATGATCATGTGGTAGAATTTATGCATGTATCCGAAGCTTCATGAAAGGTAGTATATGTCTAACGTTTCTTAATCATTTAATTTTACTAGATTTTACAATTTATATTACAAATAAAACTCACGGAGGTAAAATTTGGCGTGGGACATTTTTCCTATGGATATAATTTCATTTGCGAGGTATGTTCTGTATTGAATAAAATTGTAATAAACGTACACATATAATAGAACAAAAACTTCTACATTCGATCCTGCAAATTACATAAATTTCTAAATGGTAAGATTATATTGGAATCACTTCTCAATTAGCTACATTTGTTTATTTTTCATTGTTACTTTAAGTATAAGTACTTTTGTATTTATTAGTTTAAATAATTTAACATAAATATTTTCATTAAGTATAATGAAATTATATTTTTTCAGATGTGCTGTGCAGTTTTAGATTTCTTCATTATTTTAATGCAGGTACATAATTCATAACACAATGCAACAAGAAGAATCTCTCAGAAGCGCGATAATATGTTTCCTGAAGATCTTTTTGCGCTGAACGCGATACCGTTGGTAGAATATGTATCTAGCACGTCAGGATTTTAAATAAATTGAAATGAAATGAACAAAAAGTGGCGTTTTTAATGATTTTTAATATTTTTTTTGTGGCAAAAAAAGAACTGGTCTCTAAATGAGTTCAACAACATCTAAAAGTATAATTCAAGATCTTGAGTTTTGTTTCATGATCATAAGGCATTTTTTCATAAAATTTTGCCTATTTGAATTTTAGATTTTCTGTAAAATTTTCAAAAAAGATATATCATATACATAGCGGTGCGCGCGTATGTGTCTTTTTGAAATTGTAAACATATGGGATGTTACAGAAAATCTAAAATTTGAACAGTTGTGACTTAATAAAGAAAAGTTGTACGATCATGAATCGAAGTTCGAATGAAAACTTTTGAATTATACTTTCAGATATCATTCAATTTATTTAGAAACCAGTTTTTTTGTTACGATAAAATGTTATATGTGACCAAAAACATCATTTTTGGTTTCTTTCATTCCAATTTAAAATCTTGAAGTGCTAGGCAAATTCTGCCAATGGCATTGTATTCAGCGCAAAAAAATCTTCGGGAAATGTACTATCACACTTCGGAGAGAAAAAAGTGATTTTTTTGTCGTACTGTGCAACAGATCTTCTCTCTAATGCACAAAAAATGGTTTGATTATGTTTTGACATCAAAGCACATAGTTAAATGCGTCTTGATTAGTAGAATTTGAAGTTGTTATGAGAGAGAGAGAGAGACAATTTCGAATTTTATGACTAGAATGCTTGGTTCTCTACTATATTATAAAGGTTGTGTTATATTATGTACATATTATAAAGCTTTTTTAAATATTTTTCAGTTGGATATATTACAAGGTGTTTATGAAACATTAGTAACATATACTCTAGAACAGTAATTATTAATGCCTGTCGATGCAAGTCAAGTGAAGTGCATACTATAATGTTTCTTGACTTTTATATCGTACGTTTTGTATCGTGTAGTGAAGTAGAACGAAGAGAAATTTTATCCTTCTTTATTACTCGGTAAACAACACGAGACGAATTATACATTACGCGCTTCATTCTCGTAACTCGAAACGCACCTGAAGTGGATAAAACTGCAGAAAAGGGGAGCAATTATCGATGACCTTGACCTTGACATATGTCAAAGCCATAATCCTGAGTGATTCCCAACAGACTTGAGGCATCGATCGTTATTCGTTAAATGTTATTAATGAAAAATGTTTAAGAAATAACGTTTTATTTCTGCTTTATACAATATTAAGAACTATTCTGCATTCGACCTGACTAGGAACACCAGACTTTCTACGCGAAACGTGGGCCTTCCCATCTCTTCTCTGTCAAGTGGTGTACGACTTGGCAGAGGGAGTCGTGGGGTGGAAGTCGTTTCTCGTTGAAAGTCGTACGCCCCTAGATAGGGGGGAGAGGTGGGGTAAAACTCGCTCCGCGTGGAAAGTCGTAAGATACAATTTAAAGCAGAAAGTTTTTGTTCTATATAATAGGAAAGAGACTTCATTTGTAGGACTTTTTTGTTAATAACATTTTACCCAGATAGCACATTATATTTTGAGAATTTTCTGAGAATATAATAATAGGGTATCTGAGAATATATAGGGTATCTGAGAATTTTCTGAGAATATAATAATAGGGATATAGCGAATATCACGCGTCTGATATTCGTATGATTTACTACACATGCCCTATGATATTCGAAGAATATTTTCAAATATTCTAATAATGTTATTGACGATAGCAGCAAAATAGGGCGAAATTACGTGTATTCGACCTTCTAATAGGTTGAAAAGTCTGTTTGACCAATCCCAATTTACGTCGAATCGACGTCGAAAGAAGGTAAGTGGGGAATAAAGTTGAAGTAATTTTACGGTCGAAATTAAGTAATGGTAGGCATTTCGTCTTATAAGTCATAGTCCGATTTGGTCAAATAAACCTAATAAAAGGTCGAATATCGGTAATATTTTGGTAATTTTGACCTAATTCTGACCAATTTGTGCCCTCCCTTCTTTCGACGACTCAGTGTTTGTCGCCGAGAGGGCAACACTGTACATTTCCATAATAATTCTACCAAGACGGAGAATCACACTACAGCTATAACATGTGCTTGATATGGTTCCGACCAGCCATGGAAGTTCGAAATAAAATAGTAACAGAGTCCTTCTTTACGTCGGTTCTGAAACCGAATATCGCATGATACGTGACAGAAATATAAGTGCGAAAGAAAATTTTCTATACAGATTTTTAGTTTACTTCGTTAAAATCAACGCGCCTGCGAAAATATATAATTTAAACAATTATTAATTAATCGTTAATTATTTAACAACAATATATTTTTGCACTTAGTATAATAAAAATGTTTTAATCTCGCACCTACGCTAACAGTAGCATAAAATAGATATTTTTTTCAATCCTTAACATTCCGAGAGATATAATATAATTTATTTTTTATTAATGCTCAATTTTAGAAAGCGTTTTAGTATATCATGGCGGACAGAACAATCTTACAATAATGGCTGATTTAATGTTTTCGTCCAAATACTGACCTATAGGTCGAATTTCCTTACTGCTAAGGCTAAATGTCTAACTTTGAGAGTAAATTTCCTTAATCAGGGCATTTTTACTTCAAAATCGTTGACTTTGATGTCATCTTGTCGACCATTAAGGCATTCTGACTAACAAGTCAAATTTCCCTATTTATAAGTTAGATTGACTCAAAGTCGAAATCGCTGGATCGATACATATCGAAAAATGTCTGCTACATCGCGATCGTAAGTATGTATCACGGAATTAACTTAACCTAACTTATAATTATATACGGTCAAAGCCGCGATCACGCTTTTAAAAATTTTAACCTTTCATGACAACACTCAGCACAGAGAAAAAAACGTGTCTTGCTTGAACAAGCGATTTTTTACTCCTTCATAATCAACATAGAGAAAATAACTGATGCGATTGTACAGCAAACAGGATGGCGACTTTTAATAAGGTCCAAGACCAATAATTAACTTTCAGGGTAAATTTTGCAGGGCATTTTGACCTAACCTTAGATCAATTTTCCTTATAAGTCATTTTCCGTGGTAATCTCAACTTTGTAGTTAATTTCCAGCGACCACAAGGTTTATTTCGTGCCTTAGATATTCCCTATATTAGTCAAGAACACAAACGATTTATATATAGTAAAAAATTAGGTAATCCTAACCAATTAAGTCATATCGCTTATGAGGTTGAAATTAGGTGATACAATCAGGTCACACTTCCTTCAAACAGAGCTTTAATTTTGACTTATAAGTTAAATCGACTTTGAAGGCATAGCTTTGGTCAAAATTTAGTCATTTATAAGCTAATGTATAACTTTGAAGTCATTAAATTTTGAAGGCATTTTTATAGGTTTAAATTTCGTAATTTTCGACCTGTACAGAAGACTTCAAACAATATTTAACTGCTAAGACGTTTTTTATGTCAAAAATTAGTAATTTTTCACTTAATTAGGGCGACCTGACTTTGATTTGGTCAAGATGCCCTGCTTTGCTGCTTGGGTGAGGATGTACTGGGAAAAATGTTGCTGTGGACATAATATCTTGAGATCCTCGTGATATTTTAAGAATATTCTCAAAATATATTACATTTATATAAACAATAAAGAAAAGGAGCGTACAACCATATGCAGATTATTCGTAGTGAAAGTTATATATTTGAAATTCTTACGTAAGTATTTAGAAACATTTCTATGATTTTATACTTTTTACGTAAGAATTTTAAACACATGTCTTTTATTACAAACAACCTGCGTGTGATTGTATGCTCCTTTTATTTATTGTTTATATTTATTAAGCCATTATTTAGTTTTCTAAATTTATTATATCCCCTACAGCACAAAGTTACACAAAAGTTGCAGCAACACTGCAGCAATAATGCAGCAACATTACATGTTGTAGCAATATTGCAGAGATTTTTATTGCAGAAAATTTACGATATCGTCAGTATATTTTCAAAATATTGCGTATATATTTACGAGAAATTCCGCATAAATTTAGTACATACGGAAAACATCATGTGCTATCTGAGTAACGAATAACGACTGACACCTAAAACCTATTGGAGATTACTCAGGATTATGTGTCAAGGCCAAGGTCGGCAGTTGCTCCCCTTTTCAGCAGTTTTACCTTGAAATGGTATGTGCCGTGACAACATCTTCTTTTATGATCCGTTAATGTAATTTAGAGTAGAGTGTTGAATTTCTTAAAGTTATCAAAATAGAGAGATTAATTCGAATTTCTCTATGTTAAGGCGCGTTCACACGTTGACGGAAAAGCAGAAAGCAAAAAAGCAGTGCCCAATCAGAACTCGCGCTCGCAGTAAATAGTACAAAACATATGGAAATTGTAGATTATTAGCACGAGTTCTGACTGGCTGCTGCTTTTCCGATTTCTGTCTTTCCATAAAGGTGTGAACGTGCTCTTATATGACTTATATTGATTTGTAAGTACCTGATAACACATTGTAGATGATGGATGCATTCCGTTTTACGCATGATGCGTATGATGTTTTATTTATTCATGTTTACATTCAGTGAACAACAATGATAATTAACGCATTATGCATGAAACGGAATGCAACCATAGTTTTCATTAACATGAAAATGTTATTTGATCAACATGAAATTCTGCAGATGTACTTAGGTCCAATTTTAACAATTCATGGTTACTCTTATTTAAGGTTTAACTTATTCCTCATCTCTTTCTAATCCTAGAATTGGAAAGAGATGAGAAATTAGTTGAACCTCAGTTAAGAGTTAATCGTGAATTGTGAAACTGTGTCTTAATGAGAAAAATTTATTTGATCACTATGAAAAACGAGTAGATTTAACGATGACGTACACATATAATCCAGTCGACGAGATCGGCGATTATTCGATAGACAAGAAATTTTGGTTTACTTACCGGGAAAAATGTATTCAATCAACAAAGAATTTTGGTATATTTAATAGGAATGAATTAATTCTTCTCACTCGGTAATCCTTACAATAATCCCGATTCGTCCGTTTTCGATCAAATGAACTGGTTTCCATAATTAACTTAAAAGATAAAACTATAAATGAGTATAAAATACAGACAATATCTTTCTATTTGTAAAAACCATTCTGTACCTTCTTTGCAGAAGTAATGGAAGATAATAGCTTTGATAAAAACAAATAATTTTACATTCTAAGCGGACAAAGGACCCCGCGGTTTTCTTATGGGAAAGTACTTTCGATCAAAATGGCTGAAAATTTAGTATGTGGTAGCTTATGGTGTCCTGATCAAAAGTCTCAATGGGGACGTGGTCCTAAAATTTACAGGTTCTGAGATATTGAAGTTCAAAGGTAGATAATGAAGATATAGCTATTTTTAAATAATATTAGATACTTTTTGTCAGTCATGTGTAGAATGATGAAAGTAAGAATCGATCCAGCAAATAAAACAGAATCTTAAACCCATAAATCATACACTCATAAACACTAAACCAATAAACCTTAAACCCATAAATCCATTCATAATTATATAAAACACTTACAATTCTTCATTTCCACCGATACGCTGCCAGATTTTTATTTATCGGCTGGGTAGTGGTTTCTATTTCAATTTGACTCTTTCAAGGCTTTGAATTACTAAAAGTCAATGAAAATTTTTCAAAAAATTCTTTTTATTTTTAATATATCTTTTCCATTTTTTGTTCAAGATAGTTGATTTGTTCCTGACAAAAATATTTTACAAATTATTTTTTTGAAAGCAATTGATTTATCTATAACAAATCTTGCAAACAATGTTTCTAATCGCGATTTGTTACAAGTTAATTTTACAATTTGCCTTTTTCAAAGTAATTAGTTGATATTGTGTAGATGTGCGTAATGAAGATGAGAAACGTTTAAAAAAGTCGAAAAGTGACTATAATATTATATAAAACGTATAATACACGTTTATATTACTATTCATGTATATAAAAATATTTAATAAACATATATTCTAGACAATGAAAACATTTTTCATGTTTGTTATATTCCAATGAAATATTTATACTGTATATTAGAAGGCAATGTAGCAACATGTTACTTTTCATAATAATCGATATGAGGCCATATCGACCTTTGAGCTCCAATATCTCGGAAATTGTTGATTTTAGGACCACGTGTCCATTGAGACTTTTGATCAGGACACCATAAACTACTACATACTAAATTTGCAGCCATTTTGACCGAAAGTACTTTCCCATAAGAAAACTGCGGGGTCCTTTGCAGAGTTGGTAAAAATCATGTTTCAAACATGTTTTCAATTGTTTCAAACATACTTTATCGATGTTATCAATATATTTCGAACATTTTTTTTATAGATAACTTTTTAAATAATTAATGAAACATTACAAACGTATTCTATAATAAAAAAACACAATGATTTGTTCGTAGATAAAAACATTACATATTTTACCAACCCTGAGATACTGTAACATGAGCATACGCTATGCGATGATGCGGGGGTGCGATCAGAATATTGCATGTCCATCATATCGTTTTTGTTAAAATCGTACTTAATATTAGCCGAATAATTGGTTATTCGCTACATTCTTGCGGATATATAGTATTCGTTATGTGCCGAATATATTATGTTCGCTGTTTTTTTCTTTTCATAAAACTTATGCTAGAGTTGCAACAAATGATGGATTGTTATTCGGTATTTTTTTTTATTACCATAACTGTAATATTACCATAACTGTAAACGTACGAAACGACAGGGTTGGTAAAATCATGGTTTAAACCATTTGAATCATGCTTGATCGATGCTTTAACGAGTTTTAAATACGTTTATAACATGATAATGTTACTTTTTTATAATACTGTATGAAGGATATGTGAAGCATTAAAACCGTGTTAAAAAACATGTTATTTTGTTCATTTAAAATGCATGTTATCTTTTGTCAATCCTGCGGATCTATTATACATACACCCGATGCACGGTGATGCTTTTGCGTGGTCAAGAGTGTTGCGCGCCTGTCGTATTATGTTTATGAAAACATAATTTTTTCGGTATACAGTAGTCGGTTATGTGTCAAATATACTATTTGTTGCTATTTGTCTCTATTCTATGAATATATTTTATATGACTTTGTAATATTGTACTATATATACAGGATTGGCAAAGTTACTTCATAAAAATAACTCGTTACCGTTACCGTTCTTCAAAACGTCGTTACTTTTCCATTACTTTCTTTTCTTGACACTAATAGAATATTATAGTGTTTCCATTGGCAGAACTTGTGCGCACTCAGTGTACATTAAAGTTGTACACTCTAAATGTACAACTCTAAATGTACAACTCTAAATGTACAACTCTAAATGTAAAAATAAGATATCTCAATTGATGAAGAGCCTAAAGCACGGATGCCCAATGTCCGGCCCACGGGCCGGATCCGGCCCGCGCAGCCTTTCAATCCGGCCCGCACCCACAACCGTATTCCAAACAAATTTCACGTTAGTAAAGCGTGCGTGGCGAGAATTTACGAAAGATAAGTTCTTTTATATTGACAATGTTTGGATCAACTTATGTTTGCGAAGCTACATTCTCAAAAATGAATTACGTGAAAAACAAGTTTCGAAACCGTCTAACTGATCGTCATCTTGAGGATTGTTTGGTTGCTGCTACTACTAGCTACAACCCTAAGTTTAT
>NW_017257807.1:18046-24079 GCF_001594055.1 Mycetomoellerius zeteki
CGATTTAATTTTATTTAATAATTTTATTTCTTTATACTGAGCGAACTTTTATATATTTTATAATTATTGTTTATTATTGTATTGAAACTTTGGACATCTGTTGTATTGTTGCGTTTAAATTATTTCATATTTGCGTTTAATATATTTAATTTTAATTTTTATTATTTGCGTTTGATTTGTGTGTTTCAAATTCAATATATCTCATTATCTATAATTACCAATGGAATAATTCGGCTCATAGTCCTCCTTAGCTATATTGATTTTATAAAATATATAAACATAAAAATACATAAACATAAAAATATATAATTATGTGATTGAACCAGCAATGATTATTACTTGAAAGTTATCAGTTCAAAAGTTAAAAAATAGAATGACTAGGACTAGAGAAAGGCAGTTAAATTTAAAAATTAACAATTAAAAACATAAAAAAAAATTAAAAAAAAAAAAAGCCAAAAAAAAGAAAAAACAAAAGAAAAAAGGAAAAAAACAAAAATGGGGATTATCATTGCCTCACCTCCACGTGGTGATTCCCAGGTAACGCAAAGAGAGGACAATAACTTGATATTAGTCTGGCCCGCGGGCAATAGTCAAAGTCTGAAATGTGATCCTTCGGACTAACTAATTGGGCACCCTAATTGGGTGGCCTAAAGTATATTTTATCAAATAGCATAATAAAATGTATTGAGGATTTTACAGTTTAACTCGTTTCTATATTTTTATTAATCATACAGCTTTACGTCGAATGTACGAGCTTTAAAGTAAACTGAACGCACATTAGTTCTGCCAATGAAGAACGCCATTATATGCGTAATTAAATTCCTGCGATAAACACAAAAAAGATGTCAGAATTCTATTTTTTAGTAGAAGAATAAAACTCAAAAATTGATAAATGTATATTCGCTCCAGTTACGATTCAAACTTTTATGTAAATAGAAATAGAGTAACGATAAAAGTAACTAGTAGAATCGTTACCATTATCCCAAAAATGTAACTGCGTTACCATGAGCGTTACTCAGAAGAAAATGTAATGTCGTTACGCAATTGTTATCGAAAAAAGTAACTTGTAACGGTAACAATATTACAAAGAACGGATTACTTGCCAACCCTGAATATATATTACTCTGCAGCTCTATACGTAATTATAGTAATATTTTCTCTAGATCGATTTATTAAGTTAGATGACACTTCGGCATTTACTTGAAAATATGACAATAAACTGTAAATAAAAAATTTCAATTTTTGTATCACGAGATGCATCAGGTATATTTCGTGTGTTCTCTTTGATGAAAGTAACAATTAAAATACATAAATGTGAGTTGATGATATAAAGGATAGGCGGAATGATGCAATGAATTAAAAAAAAGTTCATAATGTAATTATTACTTCATATATATTATCAAGTAATTAATAAATTCAATTAAATTAGTCTTTGTGGTAATGTTATTAATATGCTAATAAACAGCTACGTTAGAAGAAGAATCTGTATTTTTCTTAATGTGCCGTTAACTTAACTAAAACCATAGAACTAAATAATTTAGTTCAAGAAGATATATTAATTTCAATTCAAATTTAATTTTCATAATTTACTGCTTAGTTTATTATTTACTACGTGTATACAATAATAAATGCTGTTTATTTTAAACTAAAAGAAAGAGTTGATTTTGACACACATTGAAGTTAAAAATAATAAAATGTTAATAATTTAAGGAATTGGTAATTATATCTTTGATGTTTGAAAATATAACTCAATCGATATTTTATAACACGGTCTTAATTTCTTACGTATCCATTTATGCGAGCGTCCAAGCTGTCCTAAATGATAGTTTAAAATTACCGTTTGTTAAATTATTTATTTCGATTAAATTTTACAATGTATATTACGAATAGAGCAAAAAAATGTAAAATTTGGAATGGAACTTTTTCGCACCGGATATAATTCCGTTTGCCTGTCCTATATACGTATATTGAATAAAAGTATAACATTGTAATAGAACATATACAATAGAATAATAGAACAATCACGTATTCAATCTTTCGCAAATTACACAAATGTCTAAATAACTCCATATTAATATCTAAATCATTTCTCATTTAACTACGTTTATATATTTTCCATTGTTATTTTTTATATTGTTATTTTATATTTTCTTTTACATTAATTCTTTCAAATTTAACACAACCATTTTCATGAAGTATAATATAATGAAAGCATCGTACTATTTTCGGTTGAACAACACAATTTTGATCTTTGTGGTGATTTTAATACAGGTATATAATCCATAACAGACCTTCTACTCTCTCTAATGCGTGAGAAAAATGGTTTGATTATGGTTTGATGTCACCCTATATATCATATTATAGTTAAATGAATTTTGGTTAAACCAAACAGAATTTTTGGTTGTTATGACAAATTCACGATTTTACAATTAGAATGTTTGATTCTATATCATATCTATTATAATGGGATTATATTATAATATATTATAATATAATAATAATATAATTATAATATATTATATCATACTATAAAAATTTGTATAATACTTTTCAGATGGATTTATTAGATCGCGTTTAGACAGACGCAACATTACTAGAATTTTGATTAATGTTAACCTCAGAACACTAGCAGTTCAATAATTGTACTAGTCAATGTAGGTCGAGAGAATATGCTATACTCTTTTATGTCGTGCATATTGTATCCTGATTGTATCCTGATTGTAAAGTAGAACGAAGTGATGTGTGTCATGACAAGAAAACGTTTTCTCTTGTCTGTCAATGTAGTTTTGAGTAGTGTAAGAAGTTATTGCAGTGGATATTAATTCGAATTTCTGCATGTTATATTGTTTTGTAATAAGTACCTGAAAGCACTATGTGATGACGCATTCTGTTTCACGCATGATGTTTCATTTATCCTTGTATACATTTGATGAAAAACAAAGATAACAAATGCATTATTCATGAAATGGAAAGCACCCATAGTTAACAGGAAAACATTATTTGATCAATAATTCTGCAGATATACATGGTGACCAACGGGAATGAGTTAAAACTAAATAGTTATTTATACTTCACAACAAGTAGGCCGAACAAAATGAATCAAATGCGACTTTGTGCACTCTAAAAAATGTCGGTGTCGATTTAACACCTCTGGTGTGGATTTATCACATCTGGTATTTATGTGTGCTTTCCAACCAAAAAGATTGTACAACCTATTTGCTTTCAACAAGCGACACGGTGTGACACAAAGGATCATTACATCTTTACATTGTTGTTTGCCAATGTTAAACAAAGATGAGATGATCACTGTGTCGCTTGTTGGAAGGCACAGTATGTCAACACCATCAATTTAACACCATGAGCGTGTAGATTTAAAATCCATAGTGTTAAATCCACAATATCTTGGTGTTAATTTAACATGGTGAAAATTATATAGACACCACATAGTGTTAAGTTCACAACGTTATTTTTTACAGTGTGAAGAAAATTTGTCAATTTTATTATTATCACATATATAGACAAGATGAGTAACTATTTAACTATTGACACATTACCAAAAATGAGATAAAAATATTCTCGCGGGCATGAGTCAATGGTGTCACGTCCGGGCACGTCTCGTGTTAAAGCGGCGTCCGATACGGATCGCGCACTCGTAATTGTTTACTCGCGTAAACAGAAATAACTCTCTCTCTTAAAAATAATAGAAGGTTTAAAATGGAACGTTAGTACAAGTATAATGCCAGGTTGCCACAAGGCGTGAACCACAAATGTGAACATGGACGTCAGCAGAATTTTTCTTGGTGGGAGATGGGGGAGGTATGTATCACACCGTTCGCAATAGCATATATTTTGCCATTTTTATTGTAATATTTCAATTGTTAAATAATTAAATATCTTTTATAGATATACACACATATGTTAAGAAAATTAATAAGTTTTCTCTACAAAATAGCGTTTGATACATTTAATTCGGCCTACCTGTTGCAAAGTAATTATCATTTAGTTTCAACTTGATCCTATTGGTTATTCTGTACTAATTCGATCAATATATAATTTTGGTAGATTTAACGGGAAGGTGATATATACACATAATTCGATTGACGAGATCGGCGATTATTCGATATCAATAAGAAATTTTGATTTAAATGGAAAAATTTATTTGACTGACAAAAAACTGAGGTACATTCAATACGAATATATTAATCGTCCTCATTCGGTAATTCTTACAAGAATTTTGATTCGTCCGTTTTTTTAAAGACATGCTGCTTGAATCAATCAAATTTACAATTAACGCAATAACAGCCTTTTTTCAATGTAATTTTACGGGAAATGAATTTTCTGGCAAACAATAGTAATAGATAGATAAATAAACTGTTTTTTTCATTACGAACTCCAGAATGGAATAAAAAATTTTAAAAATATTAATAACGTATAATAAATCAACCTAACTATACCTAAAAATATTAATACAACGGATACAATAAATAAATAATAAATGCTGCATTATATTTTTTATTATAACATTTGTCATCTCGGTCCCATTTCCCCCTTTCCAAGCAATGCGAGATGTTTCATTATGTTACGGTATCATTATGAAACGGTATCATTATGTTATAGACAAATGTTATAATGAAAAATATCATATAAATAACATTTTGTTGTGCAATATTATTAGCATTTGACGTAATCAAGCTAATTCGGAAATAATATCGTAAATAAACTGCAATATTGAAGTGTAACTGATAACAGCGGTTTTATAGCGAATATAATAAAATAAATTATCTATATGGCTCAATCAGAATAAATCAGTAGTGAAAAGAATGGGCTATAAGCCAGTTATAACAAAGAATCTTTAATAAAACTTCTTACATACATGTATACATGCAAACGAACGTTTCGACCACGACCCCGATCGAGTCATTTTCGATGCAAAATAAACAAAATTATAAAGTTGTTAGAAGATTTAGCCAAATTATAACGTCCAGTATCGAAATCAGTTACGTCAATGACATGCGGTCCATATTTAAAATTGGCGGAGATCTCATCTCACTCTTTTTTTACTATCATCCAATCTTACGAATAAATAATAAATTAACAATACGTTATAAATTAACTTAGATTACAAAACAAGTAAAAATATCTACCTTAAAATGTCTCAACGATGTCAGTTAGACGTAGAGAGGAAAACGCACTTATCAACGTTATATTACATAAAAAGTAAGCCATAATACAGATGGGTCTCGGATTTGTAATCGACGGTGTCTAACGACTTAATGACAACAAGGAAACAAGGAAATAGGAGAAATAATAGGAAGGGGACAAAGGACAATGTTAAGAGGGGGAAAGAGATTGGATAATGTTTAGATATGATTCTGGCAGGGACTCTGTGTCATTTTGTTTATTTAGACCATGCGTTAGTCGTTTTATATGAACCATCTCCGATATTAATCTCTAATTATACGAGGCTTCTCTGTCTAAAATTTCAACATTATGCCAGTCGAAGTTATGATTCTGGTCAATTCGGTGATTAGTAATAACCGTTGGAGATTTTGACCTCTTATTAATATCGGATACGTGTTCATGTAATCTTGTCTTTAACTGTCTTTTCGTCTGACCCACATAGCTAGCCTCGCAATCGTCACAAGAGATCTTATAAACTACATTTTGATTACAAAGGTGATCCAATTGGTCCTTGCCCTTCCCTATAAATTTTTTTAAAGTATTTGGAATCGAAAATGCCAACTTACAATGACACATGTTGGCGATTGGAGTAAATTTTTCCGATACCGAATTCACGTAAGGAATCGTGAAAAATTTCTCCTTGATATTTTTCTCGATGGTTCCACTATTATTGATGTGGAAATTTATTCTTTTATTTATTGTGGAAAAAACAAGTTCCAATGGATAACCATTATTTAACAAGATCTTTATTACATTAATTAAATTATTTTGATGGAAACGAGGATGACAGATTTTTATAATTTTGTCGACAAATTTGATAAGCCTTTTACGTAAATAGTAATATATAATAGT
>NW_017257808.1:0-7000 GCF_001594055.1 Mycetomoellerius zeteki
CGTTTATTATGTGAAACGTAATAACTCTGGCTCCTTAGACGGCTGAACGAGTGCCCCTTGTGGTCGCGTGAGATGGTCAGTGCACCGCCCCTGCCTACCTTCTATACACGACCTGTGATTCGATAACTTTATTCTTTAATGACTCAAAAGGTAAGCGTCGGATATAATTTTCGTAGAGGAAAAAAAGGTCTCAGAAATCAGTCAGAAACACGTCTTTGCAAGGACGGGGTTATTCTGAATCACTCTGTATAAATCACCTACGCGAATTTTATTATTCAATCTCGCTTGTTTTATCGGCACTATCAATGCACTCCAGCATCAACAATTTCGCTACATCACGACCAGTCGCAGATGATACGTGGTCAGGGTCACATCGATTCAGCCGATCAAACGTTACTTGAGAGGAGCAACATGACCGTCGTGCTAGTGTCTCTGATTCTCGGGGCGTTTATAGCCCTTTACTTTTATTTGACGCGAAATTACAAGTACTGGCAAAAACGTGGAATTCCATGTGTAGATGGAGCTTTGCCAGGATTCGGTAATATGCTATCGGTGATCTGCATGAAGATGCACATCGCCGATTTCTGTTACAAGATCTATAAGGACAATAAGGGTCACAGCATGGTGGGGATCTATGACTTTACATCACCATCGTTAATGATCATGGATCCGGCACTAGTGAAAGTGGTGCTGCAAACCAATTTTTCAAGTTTTGCCGAAAATGCTGATCACATTGATGACGAAACAGACAAACTCTTGTCATATAATCCCTTCAGCCTGTCCGGTGAGAAGTGGTTAAACAGCAGAAAGCGATTGACATACGCATTTTCCAGCATGCGACTGAAGATGATGCTCGAAAACGTTAAAAAGGTGTGTACGACGATGGAGAATTACATGGACAGAAAGTTGAGCAACAAAGAGACAGAGTTCGAACTGAAGACCTTATTTTCCAAATACTCCGCGCAGGTAGTAGCTGCTGCTGGCTTCAGCGTAGATGGATACTGTTTTGATGACGACAAAAAAGATATATCTTTCAGAAAACTTGGACAAGCCATCTTCAAACCATCCAAACGAAATACAATTATGTTCGCTCTCATATTTCTCATTCCGTCGTTAAATAAAATCTTGAAACAAAAATACATTCCGAAGCACGTCGACAATTTTTTCAGGACATTGGTTACAGAACTCATGGAGCAAAGGAGAAAGGACGGAATACCTAGGAACGATTTTCTCCATTTGATGGTCGAACTGGAGCGAGCAGAGGGCGATAAATTGGATACCGAAATGCTCGCGGGTCAGGCAATGTCGTATGTTATCGATGGCTATGAGACGTCTAGCAGTATTTTGAGCTTCGTCGGATTTTATTTGGCTAATTACCCAAAAATACAAGAGAAATTACACGAGGAAGTGATATCCGTGCTCAACAAATATAATAGTGAGGTCACGTTTGAAGGCTTGAGGGAGATGACATACATGGACCAGGTCATCAATGAAACGATGAGGATGATACCCGGAACATTGTTGATGAAGAAACGTTGCACTGAAGAATTCGAACTGAAAGGGTCCGATGGAGTTGTCTGTCGCGTGCCACTTGGAATGGAGATTTTGATACCAGTTCAAGCTCTCCACAAAGATCCTCAATACTGGGAAAATCCCGAAGAGTACGATCCTGAAAGATTCAATTCGGACAAAAAAAGTAATATCAATAGGTTCACTTTTCTTCCATATGGCGAAGGCCCGCGAATCTGTGTGGGCATAAGAATGGCCCAGCTGCAGATGAAAGCAGGTTTGGCTATGATTGTGAGAAAATATAAGATGGAACTATCCCCGAAGACGCAAATGCCTTTAAAGTTGATTCCTGGCACCGATATACCAACACCAGGCGCTCTGTGGGCTTATTTTCGGCACCTTTAAGTACGAATAGCTTCTTTTAATTTTTTTTCAAGTTTTTAATCGTGCATATTTCTTTATATCAGAGAGAAAAGTTTGCAATTTATTTTTATGTAAAAATGGTACTCTCTCTTCAAATTTTATCAGTTTTAATTACTGTAACTTTATAAAAGTAGAAGAGGTATTCGGAATCTTTTTATGCAAATATTTTCATTAGTACTTAATTAAGCAAGGAAATAAACAAGAATTTGATCATCTTCATACATTCAGAAATAAAAGATCAGAATAATTAGAATTATGTAATTTTTGACATATTTTTTATATAAATATTATGATTGTAAGTCCTTAGTTTAGTAAGAAAGTAAGCATTTTATCATTTTCAGTAAATAAGAAATATTATCAATAGTAAAAAGAATGGGCTATGAGCCAGAAGAAATATTATGTATCCATTACTGCGTGAAACAAAAGGAATACAACTAAAAAGAGTGTCCCTTTTGTACAGAACGCTACAAAATAGCGCACAGAATGTGCCATTTGTGTCCCGGATACGACTGATCCGAGAATGATTAATTTCATAAGTATCAAATAGCAAATAAATAAAATACTTATACTTCGGTTACCATTTTTCTCATCTTTTCCTTCTCTCCTCCCGCTCTCATATCTCATCCCATTTGTTCCATCGTGGCATTCACAAACGCATTGGCGAAAAGACTAACTACGATCCTGCACCCTAGTATCAGTCACAAGAATATGACAATCGTGTGACACTTTGAAACGGAATAAATATTTTATTGTAGTTGAAAAGTAGCGCGGAGCAAATACAATTGCACGGAAGAAACGATTTGCTCAAAAATTAGCGTCTTGCATGGAATTTATATATGTATTTTGTGTGAACAGAAGCTAATAGCGTTTACAGAAGTTAATAGTGAATGGAGTTTGAACCTAACCTGGGTTGGATCGATGACGTCATATGCTTTACTTTGATTTCTGATTGGATGAGATTATAATTTTAAAGGATCGGAAAAAAACTCAATTTTTCCAATTTTATCGCGGATTTTTTCGGTTTTTTCTTAAGAGTAGAAAAATTTATTTTGGAAAAATTTACGCGCTCATAAAATCAACCAAGTTTGCTTCTCGGTTTTTCCGTAAAGAAAATAATTGTATAGAGTACACAGAGGGATAAGTTAACAGAAATTTTGAAATTGTAGAAAAGATTGAGGTCGCGCAGTGTATTCAATAAAACATACAAAACATACACTATTGCACCATTAATGTAAAATTTAAATATAGAATCCAATCATCATGTTTATATGATAATAATAGGTCTAGAAAATAATTTGGATTTAAACTGAATTCCTAACGAAATATTTGGAAAAAAAAACAAAAAAACAAAAAGACACTTCAGGAGTTCATTGAATCTGAGTGTGACAAACTAGAGTTAAAAATCTGTCTACTTAAGCTTTGCCGTGTACTAAAGGAAGGTTAGATTAGGTTTTATTATAAAAATAGAAGGATAACTGAAAAATTTTAATAAAAATAATGCTACATAATTTTATAGATCGCATTAATTTTATAAAGGAGTTTAGAAGTTACTTATTATGTCTTTTACATAGTAAAAACAGCAATTTTTCCAAAAAACTAATTTTTCAGAAAAAAACTGGAACTTTCCCGAACTTTTTCCGGCAATTTGAAAAAAGTGGCTTTTTTAAAACTATAGATGAGATTATGATACTTTCGGGTCAAACATGGATTAATTGAACCGGGTCGGGTTCAAACCCACTCCACTCGAAAACGCTATAAGATTATGCGATCAATTTCACGTTAATTTCGCGCGAGAAAAATGAGTTAATGTAATTGATGGTTGACAAATATATATAGTCATGAATAACGTGATTTAACTTATCACGTTCAACATATTTTGAATAACTCGTATAAATCTTGTAACAATTTATTTATAACGCGTATCACACACTATAAATATGTATACATTTATATATACAGGGTGTTTCCAAATTAAATGGCAAAACTTCGGGAGCGTGTAGAGGAGTAAAAAACTAAGAAAAAAAGTCCTATAGACATATGCTCCTTTTTGCTTTGTTTCGCAGGAAATCACGAAAAAAGAAAAAAATATATTTAATTTATTATTTTAATTATTTTATTTATAAACTTTTTAATGAAGATTTTGTTCGAAATGTGCACCTCTTGCAGCAATACAAGCATTGCATCTGTCAAACACGGCTCTTGTAGCAGCCAGGCACTGTTCTTGCGATATTCTGTTCGCTGCAGCTACGATACGATTTCTCAAATGTTGCTCTGATTGAATAGGCGAAGAATAAACTTCTTGCTTCAGAGTACCCCATGCATAGAAATCTAATGGCGTTAAGTCGGGCGAACGAGTTGCCCAATGTACTGCTCCTCCACGTCCAATCCATCGTTGTGGGAATTTTCTATCTAACCAGGTTCTAGCGACTCTGCTGTAATGAGCAGGGCATCCATCTAATTGAAACCACATTTCAGTACGTTGTTGTAATGGGATGTTTTCTAAATAGTCAGAAAATTCATTCTCCAAGAAATTTAGAAAACGGTCCCCATTTAATCTTGCAGGTAAAAAAAACGGTCCCACTAAAACGTCGTTCCAAATTCCAAGCCAGACATTAACAGAAAACTCTTGCTGAAATTTGTATTCTCTAACAGACCTGGGATTTTGATGAGCCCATAATTCCTTTGATTAATTATTCCACCTCTGGTAAATGTTGCCTCATCTGACCACATTATTTTAGATGGAAATAAAATATCATTGTGGCATGTCTGAAGGTACCAGTTACAAAAGTTCAATCTGTTCCAATGATCTTGAGGTAATAAATTTTGCACTTTTTGAATGTGGTAGGGATAGCGATTATCTCCTTTTACAGTTCGCCAAATTGTTTGTGGTGACACTCCCAATACAGCCGACGCATTCCGAACGCTGGTCTCAGGATGATTGTCAAAATGTTGTAAAATACGATTCCCTGCCTGCAAATCTCTTCGTAACGCTGCTTGAAATCGGTTGTTTTCTTGTCGAATTGAAAATGTTCCAGTCTCTCGCAATCTATTAAATGTCAACATAAACACTCTTCGGTTTGGCACTCTTCTGTTTGGAAATCGTCGTGCATATTCTCGCACCGCCTTTAAAGCATTACCGTTGCAGAAACCGTATACAAAAACCATATCAGCATATTCACTATTAGAATACGTACGCGGCATATTGCAAAAGACAAAATTCATCTACTGTTAAAGGCTTTCAAAGAGCGACTGACAAATTCATAACAGAAAGTGGAAAATGTAATCAAATATGTCGGTGCTAGATATGGCAAGAAATGTAAACATTTTTTTTCGATTTCTCTGAAACGGAGCAAAAACGAGCATATGTCTATAGGACTTTTTTTCTTAGTTTTTTACTCCTCTACACGCTCCCGAAGTTTTGCCATTTAATTTGGAAACACCCTGTATTAATTACCAGCTCTCTCTTTATGATTCTCGTTCGAATTATTCAATCCACCAATTCCAGAAATGGCGAACAAATTAAATTCAAATTTTCAGAAAATTAAAAAAACATGAAAAATATATTTAATATAGGGTGCGGTCGAGTTGCCACTACGAATGCTCTTCGAAGCATTTCAGGTACGGTCATTTAAGCATTTCGAAACACTTCAGTAGCATCAATTACGTCATCAAAATGTTACAGATTTCCCCCTCTATTTCGCTTCCAATGCTACAGCCGAAGAGGTAGTACGGTTGAAGCGTTTTTTTAATCCTCGCAAAACGCGGGAAATGTGTATGGTTACTTGATTAAATAAGAACTATTTATTGCGAATCGATCGTGGATCGTGTGACCTATAAAGTATTGAAAAACATCAAAAATGCCCGATTTTTCTAATTTTCTAATTTTTAATAAATTACGTACAATAATATATAAATTAATTAAAAATAAAATAACGAATTGGTTATAATAAAATCTATTATTAGTGTTATTATTATATACATATCGAAAATGCGATTTAAAACTTTCACTACTGACGGTACTATATGTTCGACATAATTTTCAATATTATAAATACATTTTCTTTTTTTTTCATATTCAGAGGTTATTATCATGTCCATTATATCGTCATTATCGTACAGATATTTTGTACATTCTAAATAATTTTGTGCAATATATATGGCTATAATATCATTCATATTTATGAACTTTTGTTCCCACTTTCGTAAAAATTTATGTAAATTTTTTTCTAGGTTGCCTTGAAAATAAATACTAATGCTTGGATATACTTCAGAACGCGTTAGACCGATCAACTTAACTAGTGTTGACAACATTTGTAGCGCTACTTGACCGTTCCATAGAAGCATTGAAAATGAAAACGTTAAAGCATTTGTGGCAACTCGACCGCACTCATAATCAAACATTAAATCTTTATATATATATATCTTTTAATTCTTTAATTCTAAATACATACACAAATTACTTGCGGTCGCTTTGATAACATTAATTGCGAAATCATTTACCGTTAATTGACAGCAAACTATGCCATTTCCTTTTTTCATCCGTCATCATTAAAAAATATTTAACGTGGAATTATTTTGCGTTTATCGGACAAATGTATAAAATCCTACTTCATTTTAGATATAATATAATATGATATAATAAAAGCAATGTATTTCAATGTTGCGTCATTAATATATACAGTGCTGATTGCGATATGTCTTGACCTTTACTTATCTTCATAAAAAACTTTATTTATCAAAGTTATAGAAAAGCTTGAAAGAATAAGAATCAGGAGACGCGGTAGTGTCTCCGGCCATGTTCAAAAAAAACTACTTCAAGATTAATGAAAATGAAATGAGAAACACTACAAGTCTCTTATCCCGCACCACCAAAGTCCATTTTTGGAGGTTGCATAACTACTAAAATATAAAAAATTTTGAATTGGACGCAACATATCCTGAAGGCGGCATCGCCACGACTAATTTGAGCTCAAAAAAATGAAAATCGGTCAAGCCGTTCTAGACATATGAGCGGTCAAAAAGTGATGATTTCGTGAGAAATGAAGTAACGTCTCCTTCTTCTTCTTCT
>NW_017257808.1:10296-17780 GCF_001594055.1 Mycetomoellerius zeteki
TTGAATTTTTAAAGGTTTAAATTTTTGAGGATCTTTTTTTGAACATGGCCTGACTTTTCATTTTTATGATTTTATATATACATACAATGTTTTCATAGATTTGTGCGTATGTTTTCAACGTATACTTTTCATAATTTATTATTGTAAAAGTTAAATATAAATATATTATAAAATAAATAATTATATATTATAAAGTATTATATTTATAAGAGAGAGAGAGAGAGAGAGAGAGAGAGAGTAAAATTTAAATATATTATAATATTAATATCTTGATAGAGCTAGACTTTTAGACACTTATCTTTTACTATTTTGTCTAAATAAGTCAGAAAAAATGTAACAGTAATTAGAGTTGAATGAAGAAAAATTTATTTCCTTATTTATCATCGTTATCTGTTACAAAGCTTTATATGTAATGCAGATACATCAAACATAGAAAGCGACAATAAAGTAAAAGAATTTGAAGCACGCATCTGTAAAAAAAACGAATCATTAAGAAAGTTTTTAATATACCGAATATTTTTCTTTATATTTATTTTTCATTGACTATGAGGATCAATTTATTCTTCGCAATCGAGAGAAAAATGTTAGTTAACAACATTATGGAGTAATAAACTTCACTTGGCGACTGGAAATCGTCAATAATGCAACATTTATTACTGTTTTGAAGTTTCGCTGATTCTCCCACTTATCAATGTAATCTAGTCTCAGCCATACAGCTACATCCCGACCTGCAGTTCTGAATGATACCTAGTCAAGGTTACATCGATTTATCCGATCAAGTGTCATTTCACGTTCAAGAGCAGCAACATGACCATCGTGTTGGTGGAATTTTAATTCTCAGAACACTTATAGCATTTTACTTTCATCTGACGCAAAATTACAAGTACTGACAAAAACGTGGAGTTTCGTGCGTAGGTGGAGCCTTGCCAAATTTTATTAAATTATAATTAATAAGGAGGATATAATATTAATGGGATAATAAAGTAAGTAAAAATATAATTGTTATTAAATTTGAATTTAATTAATTTTGATTCTTTTTTAAAGAAAAATAAGGAATTAATTAATATATTACTATAAATAAATAATATAAATAATGATCTAAATATTATTGAAATTGAAATAAGTGAAAGGTTATTTAATTTTATAAATAAGAAAATTGATATAGAAAAAGATAGGAGTCCTGCTATATTGAATATTATTAATAAGAATATTAAATTAAAATTAATGTTGTTGGTAATAAAATTGTAATTTTTGAATATTTTAAATGAATAAAAAATGAAAATTAATGATAAAAGGATGATTCGGTCACATGTTATCAGTGATTTGTATGAGAACGGACCTCATTGATTTCTGTTGTAAAATCTACAAGGACAGTAAGGGTCGCATGCAGGTGGGCAGCATGATTGGGATTTACGATTTTATGTCGCCGTTATTAATAATCATCGAGCCAGCGCTAGTAAAAACGATATTGCAAACTAATTTCTCAAGTTTCGCCGAAAACGCCTTCTATAATAGGAATTCTACTTGTCATTTTACATTATTATGTAACGTGTTTCAACGATGATGCTATGATGTTTTAGCGTTACAGTGCTGAGTTGTGATATGTTTTTAACTTTAACATACTTCTTTAAACGATTCACTTATCGAGCCAATAGCAACGCTTAAAAAATAACAATATTATGGAATAACTGGAATTTGTTACTATGTATATAACGGATTTTTATAGATCTGTGCGTGTGTTTTCAATATTTAATTTTCATAATTCATTTTTTTTTAAATTAAATATAATGTCTTGAGAGCTAGACTTTTAAACATTTTTTTTCTCGCTATTTTTGTCTAAATAAGCAAAACAATATGTAACAATTAGACTAAATGACGAACAGCTCGTCGTTTATTAATTGTTGTCATTTGATGTAGAATTTTGTATGTACATTGCAGATATGTCATATAAAGTGACAGTAAAAATGTATAGACACTCTGATAAAGACTTCAATCTTATTTTATACTAATCATATCTATTTATATCATAATTAATAACATCGAATGCTTAAACATAAGCATTATACATAAGTTATCTATCTTAATAATAATATTAGCACTTACACAAATATAACAGAAAATATACAAATTACATTGCAAAAAGGAGGTATTGCTACCACTGTAAATCCTTCATGGCCGTCTCATAGGTGGGACTATGATCGGAGTAAAACTGTGTGTACCAGCGGCGGTATACTTGGATGGTGCGATCCTCGTGCGTCAGGATCGGATGTTGCTCGAATCTCTTAGAGTTCCAGATTCTAATGTCGCGCTCAAACATCACGCACTCGCCCAGAAAAAGCAAATTAGCGTATGGCGCCAGCAGAGGTGGCGAGAAGATCAGATGGATCACCCGTTGTAGCAGCGGTTCGACCGGCGTTATTGTTAACAAAATGTACAAAGACCCGAACGACGTATTGACATTTAGCTCGATGATGCCAGGTCCGATCTGCTCTGCGCGTACATCGGACTCCATTAAACTAAAACGTTCTAAAAGTATCAATTTGTGACACAGGTGCACACTGGCCTTGTGCTTCTCCCTACTTCTGTCTACGTTCTGCGCAACTGTAAAGTGACGATTCCTGTTGCTATTTTTAATCGGATGGATTGACATGCCTTTCAATTTGGCGCTCGTCTTTACTGCTTCTTCATCTTCTTCGTCTGTCTGGCTGTCATATGACCAATTCGGCTGCCATCTTGTGTAGATGATCCATAAATGCCGAGCTAACCAGGAAAATTTGCGAGAGAGGAATATAACTGGACTATGAAGCTCATTGAGATGCGCAACATCGGGCCCATTCTCGGTTACATCCTAATGCACAGGTCCACACATTAAATTTACTATTTATTTAAAACAGATTTTCGAAAATAGAGAGGATATAAGAATAGAACGGTAATTTTCTCTCTAATACTTCTTCTCCATGACTCTGGAAAATGATTCTCAACAGTACATTCAAGTGAACTGCGCTAATAATTAGCTTGATTTATTAAAAATGCTTTTTTTTAGTCTTCTCCGAGTGATTTCCGCGTAATACAGATACATCTTCTATCACATCAAAGAATCAAATGCGCGACAAACCTGTATGTGACAGTTAATGAGGTACTCATTGCGACCTTGGAAACGCCAGGCTCCGGTAGAAACAAATGTGTGCGGCTGGGGCTGCCAGTCCGGCTCAGTTGATTCAGAGTGGTACCAGACAAAGATAACACGATTCACTTCGCAGCTCTTCCAAACTTTCACTCGGGCGACATATGGCACTGTGAAAAAAACAGTTATATATAGACAGGATAGATACATCGAGAAATAATTTTTAGTATACATTTTAATATACATATATACCTTAATCAAAAAGTTCCCGGAATTACCACCAGGTGATGCACTGAGTCAGCTGATTTGAGTTCTGTTTTTTTGGTTAGGTTGCCATATCTATCATTGACATTTCCACCAAATTTTATCGCCATAGCTTGACATTTGTAAAAGTTACGCCGTCTTGAGTACATCTACCTCTGCACGGTTTTCGATTTTTTACAGTTTTAAAAATGGAGTTTGAATTTGCAACATCCGTGAATTTTTGACCAAGAATGAAACGAATATCATCCAACAGCCATCGAAAGGCGTAACTTTTACAAATGTCAAGCTATGGCGATAAAATTTGGTGGAAATGTCAATGATAGATGTGGCAACCTATCCTAACCAAAAAAACAGAACTCAAATCAGCTAACTCAGAGCATCACCTGGTGGTAATTCCGGGAACTTTTTGATCAAGGTGGTATGTCTAAGAGTATACTAATTTAAACGACCGAAAGACGAGCAAATAAGATATTTAAATAAGTAAAACATTTAACAATTTAATAAAATAGCAAATATACATTAACATTTCGACTCACAAAATGTCAAAAAATTAAAAAAAAAATTAAAAATGACGATGTTTCAAAGGTGCCCAGTTTGACGTGGAATGTTTCAAAAGAAACTTACAACAATCTTTACACATATTAAAATTTATAATTATAAGAGGTCAGGTCATACCCAGACAATTGTCTCCACCGGCATATAATAATGGTAATCGAAGATAAAGCACACAATGTCCAACAGAAAATGTAAGCGAATGATATATGTTGATGTAAAATTTTAATAACCATCGTTTAACTGCAAGAATGACATTAAGTCCAAACGTATATATGTTGTCAATAGTGTAAAATTAATTAGTGGTAGAATGAGACCACCATCGAAAGTAAAGAATTTAAATCATCTGGTATTTATTCAATTGCGTCTTATTAAAAACATCCCAAGGATGACTATAATTGGAGTTCAAAGATAACTAGTTGGACACTGTACTTTAAGAGTATCTCAGTTATCATATATGTCAATAGAGATACTATTATCTGGTTGTGACTTGCCCTCTCACTATCATATTATTGTATAAAGTCTATAATCATTATTGATGAAGACTCTTGAGCCGAAATGTATTATACATTAATATATCATATTTGCTATTTTATTAAATTGTTAAATGTTTTAATTATTTAAAAATCTTATTTGCTTATCTTTCGGTTGTTTAAATTAGTATATTTTTTGCATTGTAAACTAATAAGCGTTATCTAATTGATTTGTTTATTAAATGTCTCAATTAAGATTATGTAATACTTGATTAATACCTTTTGTAGTATAAGGTATGTTCTCGCAGTAACCATCCTCTCCGCGAAACGTCCAGCTATGAAAGGGACACTCTAGACAATCTCCCTTGACACGGCCACCCTCGGCCATATTTGCCCCTAAATGGGGGCAATATGCGTCTAAAATGTTGATAACGCCTCTTTCGGTTCTTGAAGAAATTGATAAGACGTTACGTAATAAATATACAGGATGTTTTATCTCAAAGTATGCCTTAAAATATTTGGAAAAATAATCAAAGAAAGTTCTGTACCCGAATTACCTGAATACTGCGAAATTTTCGCCGAGAGCAGACACGTGTTTCACCTGACCATTTTTTATCTGCGTACTTTCGAGCAGAGCGAACCATCCGTTCGGATAGACCGGCGGTAGTTTTTTGCCTACCTTTCGATTTTTGTTACTTGCGTAAAAGCTGCGGGTCTTAGTCTCAGTTCTTAAATCCTCCAAGAAATATTAATTAAGTTACAATCTTGCACATTTTGTAGTAAAAACACAGAAAATAATGTCGCTTTATCATCACTCACTTTCACCCAGTTGAATTTGAAGAAATATGCAAAGTAAACGAGGAAGGTCAGTAGGGTGGTTGCAATTCCGACGCACCATACCAACATTGTCACTTCTGTCTCAATGTTCGATTCTCTCGATTTTATTCTACTTCCTTAATGTGGCGTCCCAAGCAGAGCAACAAGTCACGATAACGTCAAAATAATATTAAATTAAATTAGAAATGATTGACAAATGACTTTTAATGATAATTTTGGAGTCATTTTCACATCATTTTGATATCGGGAAACACGGTAGTGTTTCGGCGATAAGCCAAGTGCAACGACATTACCGTGGCTCCTTTATGCGATCATAATAACTTGTTGTTCTGCTTAATATGCCACATGAGTTCTCACTCCGTTCAATTGCAAAAATAGGAATGCGATTTATACAGGAGGGAGAATACAATTTATATGGAGATCGCGCTCTACAAGAGAGATAAACTCGACACGCAAAAGTAAAAAGGTGAGAAATGAAGAATCTACTTGTTATCATTATTAAGACTTAAAAAATCATATATCTATATATATGATTTTTTAAGTCTTAATAATGATAATAACATACATAAATACGATAGAGAACGTCAACACGGTCAAAGTTAAATGTTTTCGAATATACTACACCAGTGCTCGCAAGAATCTACACATTTCGAGCCGATTGCTGCGGGCTCCTCCCACTATCGCTCAAGGCTCGACGGCCTATCGCGCGCGCGACGTTGTGGCTCAGGAGTGAGTCCCTATACTAGAAATATACTAGGAGTGCACCTTCCGCCAAATCATCATTGAAATATATTTTTTATTAAAAAATTTATTTCTATTAACATAAAATTTTCTATTGTTAACATATTCATTGTTCCTTAATGATACTATGATCAAAATTTCTCGGAATTACCACCAGGTGATGCTCTGAGTCAGCTGATTTGAGTTCTGTTTTTTTGGTTAGGTTGCCATATCTATCATTGACATTTCCATCAAATTTTATCGCCATAACTTGACATTTGTAAAAGTTACGCCGTCTTGAGTACATCTACCTCTGCACGTGTTTTCGATTTTTTACAGTTTTAAAAATGGAGTTGAATTTGCAACAACGAGTTTGTATTAAATTTTTTGACCAAGAACGAAACGAATACCATCCAACAGAATTCACCCGATATGGCTCCCTGCGATTTTTTTCTGTTCGATCGAGTCAAAAAACCACTACTAAGAGGTAATGGAAAAATCGAAGACGGCTCTGATGGCTATACCGACAATAGAGTTTCAGAAATGTTTCGAGAGCTGGATCAAGCGCTGGCATAAGTGCATTACTTATTTCTAATCTATCTCATTGGACCTAAATGTATAAACCAATCATATTCAAAAATTTTACAACAGTTGCAAAGTTACAACAGTTGTTTTTTCTGCTGAACACAGCCATTTTTTTATCAATGTGACTTGAAATCTGCCGAGTTATTCATGTGCTATGAAATCGCATAACTGACAGCAGTTTTGGGTAATGTGATCTGAAGAACGCTTCGAAAGCGCTTTCCATACGCTGTGCTACGTGGGCAGTTGCCCGCCGCGATCTGACTCGATATGAAATACGGTTACTTCAACATTTCTTTACCAAACTTAATAAATAACAGTTCAAAAGACGCACATAATAACATACTTTAATAACGTATGCAACTTTAAACAAACAAATTAAAAATACGAACTTACCACCTTATTTTCTGAATACTAAAATAACAAGAAGAGATGTGATTTCACTTTTTTGTATTTCTTTGGTTAGCAACATATTTACATCGTATCTTTTGTAGTTATATCTTAAGAAGACGACCTTCTGCGTAAAAATTTCATCACAATGATATCTTCATCCATTGGAAAAGTACCAAACCAGGATGCGCACAATTACCCGCTGCTCACAGTTCCTCCTCTTTCTCCTACGCCGTACGCTCACCGTACCAATATCGTGGAAATATTTTGTTATCTGGGAATATATAAGATATTATAGCATTATGAGTATGCATACTTATTTATACAACATTTATATAATAAAAAATTAACAATTTTTAATGACATAAAATTTCAACCGGATGATATAATGACTAATGATATAAATTTGCTGATAGTAAATTTAATATGTGGATCTGGGCATTAGGATATAAACGAGAACGAGTCCGATCTCAACGCGCATCTCAACGCAGTGCATGGTCCATGTACATTCTCTGGCAACTTTTCCTGGTTAGCTCGGCATT
>NW_017257808.1:17898-23975 GCF_001594055.1 Mycetomoellerius zeteki
CAGCCATGGACTATTTACACGAATTGGCGGCCATATTGTTTGTACGATAACCAAACGAGGATGAAGAAGCAATAAAGACGAGCGCCAAATTGAACAGCGCGTCGAATGTCGATCCATCCAATTGAGAATGGCAACGGAAATCATCACTTTGCAATCTCACAGAACAGCTTCGGCAGTAAAGAGAAACACAAGGCCAGTCTACACATGTGTCACAAATTGATCCTGTTAGGGCCGGTTGTTCCATCTTTCGGTAAATCTCGGCTTATTCGATAGATTATTACCTATAGGATAAATCTTATCCGGCAGTTTACCAACTACTTATACATGAGCGTTGTTCCACGACTATTTATCCTACTGATAGTTACCTGTTGGTTAAGAGCGATATATCGCGATATTTATTTCCGGAAACGTTTGGCAGCAACTTCAAGTGGGTGCAAACTAACCTATCACTGAATTTACTTGGCTGCGTTCAGCGGCCAATGTATTGATATGTGTTTACCTTCGACAATCTTAATCTTTATTTTCTGGTAAGCTGTTTTTTTTTATTCGCATATACAACATCTTTATAAAAGTAGAATATAAGTAAGATATGTATCACAATTATGTATCTAAAATAAATAAATGTATTACAAAATATAGTATCTAATATATTTTAATAATTTATGTTAAAGAGATGACCGAAAAAAAAAAGAGAGAGAGAGGTTCCAATTTCTCTAACAAAGAAGTTGAGATATTGGTTTCAATAATTCAAGAGTTTAAAAATATAATAGAGTGCAAAAAAACAGATGCCACAACTTGGCGAGATAAAGATGCTGCATGGGAAAATGTAGCGAAGGCATTTAATTCCAGTTCTGGTGAAGTTTTTCGATTGAAAAAAGCATTAAAAGCAAAATATGAAGATATTAAGAAAAACGTTAAGAAGAAATTAGCACATAATAGATTAGAAACCTTCAAGACTGGTGGAGGTGAACCACAAATTCGTTCCTTAACTGGTATCGAAGAAAATATTATTTCGATGCTACCATCATCTATAGAAGGTTTACCATCTGTGTGGGATAGCGATCAACTAGGTATATATCATTTTATAAGAGTTATAAATGGTTTATGTTACTAGTTTATGTTACTAGAAAAATATGGTTTTATAAATAAAGTTTTATTGTTTCCAATTCTAAATAGTGTTGTATAATTTTTCATTTCTGATGTCAGAATATATTAACCAGTTGTACATTTCAACGAACAAGACTGCAAAGAAAAATTTAGTTAAAAAGAAATATTTTTCCAACTTATGCAGAAAAAAATATTACCCTGCAAAATATATATCAATTAATGAACGTCGTTCATTTGCATTATTAATGCCATTATTATATTGTACTTCTTGGACTTCCAATTCCTCAATTGCAGCTTCGACTTCAAAATCGATTACTGGATCAGGTTCTCCCATGTTTCATGCAATATTGTGCAGTACTGCAGTAGCTACTATTACAGCTTGTGCAGTTAAAGGATGAAGTCTTAAACCAAATGCCAGTGCAGCAAATCTTCGTTTCCATACTCCAATACATCTTTCAATGACATTTCGTGTTCGTATTTGAGATTCATTATATAATTCTTCAGCTCGATTATGAGTTTCAAGCAGTGGTGTAAATAAAAAGTTTGAGCAAGCATAACCACTGTCACCAAGTAATAGTGCATTTCCTATTTCACCATTAATAAATCTTGCACGTACTCTGCTAGCATTAAAGATTGTAGCGTCATGGGTTGAACCAGGCCACCGTGCTACAATGTCTAAAAATTTTAAAGTACCATCACAAATAACCTGTACATTTATAGTAAATATCCCTTTTCTGTTCCTATATACTTCAGCTTCTTCTCCACCTATGTGTGTAAATATAAATAAGATGTAAATACTATAAATTTATCAATCATTTTCAATTTAATACCTGGCGACAGTATTTTGATGTGAGTACCATCAATTGCCCCTACGACTCTGGGGAAACAAGCAATATTGTAAAATTTTTCTTTTGTTTGCCTTAGACTCTGATTCGTATTAGGAAAGTTAATATATTGTGGCCGTAAAGATGCTATTGCTGTTGTAACCTTTTTTATAATCCTGCACATTGTGGATTTGTGAATACCACCAAAATCAGCAATTGTGTCTTGGAAGGTTCCAGTTGCATAGAATCGTAATGTAAGTAATAATTGGTGTAGTGGTGACACAGCATGATTTCTTTAATAAAAATGTATGTATATTATAAATAACCTAAAAATAAAAAATATATTTAATATTTACCTGTCAGTCCTGCTTCTTATTGTTTCTTCAATAAGATTTAAAATCATCTGAACAGTGCGTTTGTGAAGTCGAAATCGTCTAACAAATTCTATGTTATCATATTCATTAAATAAATCTGGACGTGGACGAACTGTATATCGTTTACGGCGCACTATTATATGTATTTCTTCATCAGATGAGTTTTCATTATCATCACCATAAAGAAATACATTTTCACATAATTCCATTTTCGATACCGTACGTAATATCCAAAATCACACAAGATTAATCAATGTATATGCACAAAACTTGGGATAGCATACCGCTCGCTGTGATTTTTAACTTCACTATGTACTTATCTGTCAGGTAAGTGGCTTACACGATACCCAAAGTATCGTGTTATTTACCTGTCAGTAATGACCATTTTACCAAGAACATAAATTTTACCGAAAAGTGGAACAACACTCTATCTATTAGATAAATTACCAGATAGTTTATCTGAGGGTGGAACAACCGGCCCTTAGAACGTTTTAGTGTAATGAAGATGAATATACTCGTCGAACAGATTGGACCTGATTACGACCTGGTTATTTCCTTCTTGGATTTTTATTTTTTGACTTTTTTAATTTTTGTGTTTTTTAAATATTTAAATATAATATTTATTTTCTTTTCAACACTAACAATATTACTTTATATTAAATTTGGTTTATTCCGGATGTTTCATGTAATGTCTATGCATAGAACATATACTACTGGAAGAGGAATTGCCTATGCTGGCCCATATAACGAGGTGAAGCCAACATCTGTGCGAGAGAGAAAAATAGAGAAGTCTTAAGCCGGAATCCATAATCCGGTCTTAATCTCAAACAATGGGTGCGTTCAGCAGAACGTTTGTTTTGCAACTGTTGTAAGTTTCCTTCGCGCTAATTGGATCATACTTTTAGATCTAGAAGAATGGTCCTATCTCAGCAGACAATCATAAAACGGTTGCAAAACTGTTGAGTCTGCTGAACGCAGCCATTGTCTTAATATGCTAATACGGTTCTCTGATTGGTTCATGCACTAGCTTAAGACCATCTCGAATCTTGAGCAACGTTTATGGATTCCGTCCAATGCGAGGGAATAGCGATAGCGATAGAAATAACACGGTTTCAATCTATCAAAAATCGGATACACCGGAATACACAGTTTCTAATAGGTTGAAACTATGTTATTCCTATCGCTATTCCCTCGCATTGTGTTTTGGGCTTTACACATCTGTGTAAAGCTGAAAACCCAATGGGCACAGACAATAGACACAGGCAATAGGGAATAACGAGCCGTTTAATCAGAGCTCAGGGCCCCTATTCTTGAAAAGAAACGTATACGAAAGTCTAGAGAAGTACCATGATATACGTTACATATACTGTAGTATTTTTCTAGAATTTCGTATGCGATACTTTTCAAGAATAGGGTCCCTGGGATATAATATCGAACTTCCCAGTGAGAAATGACAATGGAATCGACGTCGAATCGACATCGATTTGACGTCGATTCGATGATTTCGACGTCGAATCGACATCGATTCGACATCGATTCCATTGTCATTTCTCACTGGGTTATACCCTAGAGCTCTGATTGAACGGCTCGTTATTCCCTGTTGCCCCTGTGCCTATTGCCTGTGTCTATTGTATTTCCAGCTTAATGTACGAATGTGTAAGAAACACTAACCAACTACACAAACTACACAACTACTAAACAAACTACACAGACGACGGTGCTGCGTATGCGCATCGCGTTTTGCGAACATTAGGACCTCTATACCTTTCTTTCTCGCACAGATGTTGGCTTCGCGTTCAGTGAAGCCTATTCTTCCAGTAGTATATGTTCTAAGTGTCTATGTTTGACCAGAAGGTTTCTAAATTTGACTAAAGGTTTAATTGTATTGACTGTGGAAGCTTTCCATCAAGGTTTTTAGGTGACACACATCGTTACAGTGTCGGAAATGATTCTTTCCAACAACGACACACCATGATTGGACATAATAGAAGCGGGTGCTTTCCATCAGGGTGCCATTACATGAGCTCGGAAACGCGGAAATGCGGAAACGCGTAACCAATCAGAAGCGATCCGCTGTTATGGTTTCGCGTTTTACCGATTACTGATTGGTTGCGCGTTTCCGCGTTTCCGCGCTCATGTAATGGCACCCTCAAGGTTTTAAACGACACACAAATCGACACGGTGTTCGACATGCTGCTTTCCAGCAACGACTCGCCACGGCAAGATTAGACACAACCGAAAAGCATAGTCGAATACAGAGTTTGACTCATGGTTGTCAAACTTTTGAATGACGCTCTAGAGCATTTTTATCTTATACATGTGGTATTATGTAACAATTATTTTTGCCATTTGCATTTTTTATAGATTTTATGTAATATATTTTAATACAATTCTGTTTTTTGTTTAAGAGAGCTTTCCAACAAGAGACACAAAGTGACAAGGAGTGACACGTTGCATCCTTATTGTTCGCTAATGTTAAACAAGGATAAGGTGATCGCTATGTCGCACAGTGGCTGCGGTCCACTTGACGTTGCAAACGCTTCGAAGCGTTTGTAGCGTCAAACGAACCGTAGTCAGTGTCGCTCGTTGGAAAGCTCCCTGTATGAAGCTGGTTCTACACTAGTTGCATCGCAGCGTCGCAAGCGTTGCGGTCCAATAAACGTCAAGCTAGCTCGACTCTGATTGGACTGCAACGCTTCCGACACGCTTGCGACGCTGCGATGCAATCAGTGGGTGCGTTCAGCAGAACGTTTGTTTTGCAACTGTTGTAAGTTTCCTTCGCGCTAATTGGATCATACTTTTAGATCTAGAAGAATGGTCCTATCTCAGCAGACAATCATAAAACGGTTGCAAAACTGTTGAGTCTGCTGAACGCAGCTAATGTAGAACCAGCTTTAAGGTACCTTTTCATGCTGACGCTCGACGCTCATTTTCAGCGTCAAAATAGGTCATGTGATCAAAGTTAGCGCTTGATGTCGTCAATTTCTATCACGTGACTTATTTTAACGCCGAAAATGAGCGTCGAGCATGACAAGGTACCTTTAGAGGAGGATTGGAAAGTATTTCTCTTATTTTCATTTTTGCACTAAAAATTCATTTTTACGTAAAAATGAAAATAAGATGTACAACCTCCAATGGCCTTGATCTTGACAAATGTTATCTAGGACATGATCCTGAACAACGTTCAAGAGGTTTCAGCCGTCGGTCGGACACCTTGTGTAATACAAATGCCGGCAATATTGTAACTTTCAAGCCTCATAACTCGAAAAGTACTTAATGAAAATGAATTTAATTATAGTGTTTTGGAAAGCTCTCAAGATAAGCTACAAAAATATATAATAAAAATGCAGGGTTCTATTCAAAAAATTCAAAGTGGCCTTGCTCTCATTTTGACAACGCTACCCAAGGTCAAACAAATGGTACCATCTTATGCTCTCCTCAAAGTCATAAAACTTTTGTCTGAACAAATTAGTTATTTGACACACACTTTCAGGGATAATAGCTTGTAACACTTTACATGGGCCACCCTGTTTTATATATACAGGGTGTTTCCAAATTAAATGGCAAAACTTCGGGAGCGTGTAGAGGAGTAAAAAACTAAGAAAAAAAGTCCTATAGACATATGCTCGTTTTTGCTCCGTTTCAGAGAAATCGAAAAAAAATGTTTACATTTCTTGCCATATCTAGCACCGACATATTTGATTACATTTTCCACTTTCTGTTATGAATTTGTCAGTCGCTCTTTGAAAGCCTTTAACAGTAGATGAATTTT
>NW_017257808.1:25050-41743 GCF_001594055.1 Mycetomoellerius zeteki
CCCGAAGTTTTGCCATTTAATTTGGAAACACCCTGTATATATATATATATATAATATTTTTTATCATTAAAAATTTTGAAATTAAATTTATGTATAATATCGTGATTTGTGTACTAAGATGAATGAAAATATTTTCTTCTCAATTTTGATATAAATCTTAGGAATACGTTGTATTCTAAAGTACATGATGATAGTGAGACAATTTGTGCAATTTTTAAATAATTTATAATTTGTAGTGGTTAACCTACCAAACCTAATCTGGTTTATCGTAAATATAATAATTAAAGATTATTTTTGACAATATTTTAGAAACATGACAGAATCGAAATATTTGTGCATTCAAATCGTGTCACGATCGTCATATTTTGATATTTATTATGCAGCGCCGTAACCAGCCTTTTTGCAAGTGATTTTGTGTGAGCGTCATGAAGAAACAGAAGGGATTAGACTGGAAAGAGAAAGAGAAGGAGGTATGAAAAGCATTATACGACAACGGAGCATCCGTAGAGTAAATAACTTATTTATTTGCTATTTATAGGACTTACTATATATTATTTGTACAAAGAAAAATTTTATTAAAAAATTACAAAATTTGAATACTTCAACTTTTTATTTTTAAACAAAAATGCAGATTAAAGTTGACAAAATTCTTAGCATCATACTAAATTTAGAATATATAATACCGTCATGTTAATACAATACCATTAATAATATAATATTAATACAATACCGTTCTCATTTGCGCTGGTTTAACTGATGACAACTCATTAACAACGGCGACATAAAGTGGTATATCCCGATCATGCTGCGATTCTTATTGTCGCTGTAGATCTTGCAATAGAAATCAGCAAGATACGTCCTCATACAGATTACCGGCAACATGTGGCCGAACCCCGGCAAGGTTCCATCATCCATGCATGGAATATTCCAAGTTTTTGCCAGTATTTGTAATTTCACATCAGATATAGATGAAGACCTATAAACGTCCCGAGAATCAGAGATCACTAACACGATGGTTATGTTGCTGCTCTCGGATGAAAAATGACGCTTGTTCAGATAAATTGACGATGTATGATCATATCACTCGAAACTGGTTGTGATGTAGCGAAATGATTGAGGCTATATTACATTGATAGCCGTATAGATAAGAGCCGGATGATAATGAACGAGACTACACAACAGTAATAAATTTCGTATTGGCGATTTCCATTGTCGCCAAATGAACTTCATTATTATGTAATATTAACTAATATCTTCTCTCCGTTGCAAAGATTAAATTAGTTATCGCAATTATATTGAAGAGAGAATCTAAGAAAATATATATAATATATCCAACATATTTAAAAAAATTTTTAACGATTCAGTCATTTTCCAGATGCGCACTTTGAATTTCTTCCCTTTTTTTTGCTATTGCTATATATGTTTGGTATATCTGCAATGTATATGTATACTAAGTTTTATACCACAGACGATGATGAAAAAACAAGAAAATGAACTGCTTTTCACCTCTAATCGTTTTTATATATTTTCTCGCTTATTTAGAAAAAATAGCAAGATAAAATAGTGTTTAAAAGTCTAACTCTCAAGATATAGTATTTGAAACTTAGAAAAAATAAATCATGAAGATTAAATGTTGAAAACATACGCATATATCTATGAACTTATGACTTGTATAGACATGATATACTGTACGTTTCAGTTATTAAATGACATCTTTATCTTTCATGCATTTCTATTAGCTCGATAATAGACTATTTTTCAGGGACCGTAAGATTTTTTCGGTTCGGTTCCGATTCCGGTTCAATAAAATATCAAATAAATGTTCCAGTTTCAGTTTCGATTATTTTTTACCAGTAAAGGAAACCAAAACTGTAAAAATTACGGTTTTTAACAGTTTTTTTTCGGTTCTACTTATTCTACGTTTTTTTCTATTTATTTTTTAAATTTATTCTATTAAGAAGAGCGAGGGGAGGAGGAGAAGAAAAAAAGAAAGAGAAAGCGTGTTCACCCATTCATTCTAGAAAGCCTAGTCGAAGAGAGGCGTCAACTGATCACGTAACTCTGAATAAAAATTATATATGTATGTACATTTACACGATCGAATCTTAATTCTTATTTAATAATGTGTATCATTACATATATGTATATATGTATGCAATTATAGGTATATATTATAGGTATACATATTAATCAGCTTTCTGATTCTCTCTCGTTCGAATTATTTGATACACTGATTCTGGAGATGGTGATCAAATTAAATTCGAATCGGTAGACAATTCAAAACGCGAAAAACATATCTGATATAATCAAATATTAAATCTTCATTTTTTTATACCTTCAATTCTAAATACATCATTTCCTTGCGGTTGCTTTAACACATTGCGGAAATTATACTGGAACCTCCTAATAGCGAACCTGGAAAAAGTGCAAAAATCCCTTCCAAGTTATAAATAGTATGAGTGAGAGGAATATGTACACTGAAAAAAAGTTGTTTCAACAGCATTATTTTAATTAAAAATAATATTGTTGATTTATAACAACGGTATTAATGAAACAATATTAATGAAACAAATAAAATTTTATTAAGACAAGAGCATAAGAATTTGTTTCATTAATGGTGTTACTGAATTGATAAAATTATTTTCAATTAAGATATATAATGCTGTTGATACATCATTTTTTTCAATTTAGATATTAAAATCTTGAATTTCATTGTTTTGGAGTTAATTAGGGGCAACCTCATTATAGCATTCAGACTCCCAAACCGCGCGTTATTACGAGGTTTCAATGCATGATAAATTAATATTTGTTAAGGGGATCCTAAAGTCGTCTGTATTACCGACTAAATCGTAATTTTTGTATAACAAATTCTTCTTTCTCTTCCACAGATTCAAAAATCCTTTTCCAGGATTAAAGTATACACATTAATACGTATTTGTGAGGTGGAATTTATGCCGAACACGACAAAAAATTTCGAAATTGAAATCTTAAGAAAAATTTTTTATTGTTCTCGGCATAAACTCCACTTCACAAACACGTATTAATGTGTATACTTTAATCCTGGAAAAGGATTTTTGAATCTGTGAAAGAGAAAAAAGTATTTGTTATACAAAAATTACGATTTAGTCGGTAATACAGACGGCTTTAGGATGGACCGCAATCTACGTAATAATCACATTTTCTTTTATATTTGTTATTACTGGAAAGTAACATGAAATAAATTCACATACAATTCGGACAAATACATAGAGCCCCACTTTTAATTTTAAATTATGTAACGTGCTTCAACGATGATGCTATAATGTTATTACGTTACATGCAGTGCTGAGTTGCGAATTATCTTGAACTTTAACATATTTCGTAAAGCAATTCACTCATCGAATTAATTAAAAACGCATAACAGATAACATCATTTAATAATTGGAATTTGTATACGATGTATACAACGAATTTTCATAGATTCATGCGAGGCTTTAACATGTAATTATCATAATTTATTTTTTCAAATATAATGTCTTGAGAGTTAGACATTTAAATACACCATTTTTTTCTTGCTATTTTTGTCTAAATAACAACGGTTAGAGTTAGGTGAAGAAAAGCTCATCGTTTTCTTATTTATTCATCGTTGTCGTCTGTTATAGAATTTTGTATGTACATTGCAGATATGTCAAACATATAAAGCGACAGTAAAAATATATGGACACTCTAACAAAAATATAATCTTGTTTTAAACCAACCATAACTATTTATATTATAATTAACATATCTCTCTCTCTCATGCTTAAAAATAAGCATTGTACATAAGTTATCTATTATAATAATAAAAATAATACCTACAAATATAACAGAAAGTATACAAGTTACATTTTAAAAAAGAGATATTGCTACCACTGTAGATCCTTCATGGCCGTCTCATAGGTGGGACTGTGCTCGGAGTAAAACTGCGAGTACCAACGACGGTATGCTTGGATGGCTCGATCCTCGCGCACCAGGATAGGTTGTCGCTCATATCTCTTGTAGTTCCAGATTTTAACATCGCGCTCAAACATTACGCACTCACCCAGAAAAATTAGATTCGCGTATGGCGCTAGTAAAGGTGGCGAGAAGATCTGATGGGTTACCCGTTGCAGCAACGGCTCAACTGGCGTTACTGTCTGCAGAATGTACATAGGTCCGATCGACGTGTTGATCATTAGCTCGACGTAGCTAGGCCCAATCTGCTCGGCGAGTACATCAATCTCCATTACGCTAAAACGTTCCAGAAGGATCAACTTGTGGCACATGTGCAGACCGGCCTTGTGCTTCCCTTTACTGCCGAAACTGTTCTGTGAAACTGCAAAGTGACGATTCCTGTTGTTATTTTCGATCGGATGGATCGACACGCTATTCAATTTAGCGCGCGTCTTTGGTGCTTCTTCGTCTTCGTCCGTCTGGTTATCATATGAACAATGCGATCGCCATCCCGTGTAGGTGATCCACAAGTGCCGAGCTAACCAGGAAAAGTTACCAGAGAGAAACATAACTGGACCATGCACCGAAGTAAGATGCGCAGGATCAGCTCCATTCTCAGCTATATCCTAATGTACAAATCCATAAAGAAGGATGTTAAGTTAAGGCCGTTTTTCGTTCAAGATGAAAAAGTTCCGAAATATACAAATTATATATTATATTAAATGGCTACCCAATAAACAAGAATAAATTAAAATCGATAGAAATGAATTCATTTCGACATTTCCGAATTCGCGCTTCTAATTTTTCAAATCCATTTAAATCCATGATTCGAATTCATTAAATACATCTGATTTCGACATGATAACTCTTTCGTATTTTAATTTATTTCTAAATAAAAAAATAATATAATACGGATATAAATCATCCAAAATAACATGATAAGTAGCACACATTTCATATTTCTATCTATTTGAGTCCAAAAATACTTATGTCATAAATAAGTTAGCCATGAATATATCCCAGTTCAAAATTATGAATAAGAACAATCTCATTTAAATTCACTTCAATTAAAAAAAAAGTTCAACATAGCTAATTTGTAAGCTATGAATACATCACAGTTCAAAATTATGAAAATACGCACTTTTGTTTAAATAAAAAAAGTTATGATAGAAATATATAAACCCAGGGGTTTGATTGTGTATCTTGAAATGAGATGAAAATTACAAAAGGGAGCAGATTCTACTTTAAGATTAAGCAAATTCACTAGAATATTTACAATTTTATTGGTCAACACCTAGTGAATTTTCTCACATTTATAATTTTCATCCCATTTCAAATTACACAATCGACCTCCTAATTTATATCGGAGTACAGTATTGAATAGGAATATTCCTGTTTCGATCAAAATGAATATAAAGATACTATTCTATTTAGAAAGAAAGAATTATATGTTCATGAACAGAAACGAATTTATGCCTCCAGATATTAATTTATTTCAATTCATTTCAATCCAGCTCCGGGCTCTAAAGCGCGAATTCGGATAAATTAAAATGAATTACAATTTTTTATTCATTTCAATCCGTTCTCATTTATTGGGTACTCAAACGGATTCGAATGGTATGTCGCTTATCTTGAAGAAACATCAAGATCATGGAAAAATTCTTAGATTTAGATCTTTGAAATTCTTAGATTTAGATCTAAAAAAATGATTATACAGAATTTTTCAATAAATACTACATATTTTTTTAGGATACATGATAGTGACGCATACTGGAATACACCTATCATGGAATAAGTCGAAATGGATTCCGATCGGAATTATTCAATTATTCCCTAGATTTCTATTGTGTTTTCTAGGTAAAACGGAATAATTCCGATCGGAATTTATTCCGACATGTTCTACGATACCCTGGAGGTACACCCATGGACTTCGATTCTTTCCCTCGGAAATTTTCAAACTAAGAAGTGACCATCTTTCCACATTAATGCTCACCCTACTGAAAAAAATCACGTCACAAAGTTACATAACGAAATCATGTAATTAAAATAAGTGAATCACATAATGGATTGTTCTAAATCAGTACTAAAAGTAAAAAGAACTAATGATGACGCTTTTCATGTTTTATTAAGGCTGCGTTTCACTTGATGCTCATAACGCTCACGGCCATCATCTGTCTTTGTTTTTTGATAGAAAAGGATAAAATGATTCCACAAATGTTAAAAGCATCTAGTAATATCGCCTGCGTGTTCTATTCCTACTACGCCTTCGGTATATGTATAGAGATTATAACAAAATAGTGCCACAGTATGATAGTTATACCTTATTGCGTTATAAAATTATATCAAATTGAGAAATTCCGTCTTGCGGAATTTCTCTACTCAAAAAGAAGGGTTCGCGTGTTTAAATAATACGATCCTTATTGCTCAATTCTTGTGTTACTTATTCTTATTTTTTTCAATAAATGTGATAGCATAAATATGATAGATCTATTTGTTTCGATTACGATTTCTCCCATATTCCCGACGTTTTCCCAAGATAAGCGATATACCATTCGATTTGAGTAGCCGTTCAATATGATGTATAATTTGTACATCTCAGAACTTTTTCATTTCGGCCGAAAAACGATCTTAACTTAACATCCCCCTTTATTACCCATTTAAAAAAGATTCTCGAAGAATAAAAGAAGAATAATTTTCTCTCTAATACTTTTTTTTTCAGTTCATGACTCTGGAAAGTGATACTCGACAGTATATTCAAATAAACACTAATAATTAGTTTAATTCATCCATTTTGTTGCGAACTTAATTCTTTTCTTTCTAATCATCTCCAAGTAATTTTTGTGTAATGAAGCATATCTTCTCACATTAGAGAATTGAATGTGCAACAAACCTGTATGTGGCAATTAATGAGGTACTCATTGCGACCTTGGTAGCGCCAGGACCCGTTAGAAATGCATGTATGTGGCTGGGGTTGCCAGTCTGGCTCAGCTGATTCAGAGTGGTACCAGACGAAGATAATGTGATTCACTTCGCAGCTTTTCCAAACTTTCACACGGGCGACATGTGGCACTGTGAAAAAAAATTTATATATATAGCTAGGATAGATGCGTCGAGAAATAACTTCTAGTACACATTTTTTATATATTTCTAGTATAAAACATAAAAAATTGTGAATAATTTAGGCCCTAAATGGACACCTGATATTTAAACGCAAACGTTTGCGTTGTATGTTAAAATGCCAAACAGGCATCTGTATGCAGGAATGTGGTTCCGTAAAAAACAACCAATCCAAACATCTTGGCCACAGATCCTAATAGCAAAAGGGTAGATGTCGTCTGAGACTCAAAATTATGTAGAACTTGATTAATACCCTTTTCAGTATAAGGTATGTTCTCGCAGTAGCCATCCTCTCCGCGAAATGTCCAGCTATGAAAGGGACACTCCAGACAATCTCCCTTGACACGACCACCCTCGGCCATATTTGCCCCTAAATGCGGGCAATATGCGTCTAAAATGTTGACAACGCCTCTTTCGGTTCTTGAAGAAATTAATAAAACGTTATGTGATAAAAATAATATACAGGATGTTTTATTTCGAGAGATATATCTTAAAATGTTTGGAAAAATAATCAAAGAAAGTTCTGTACCCTGACGTACCTGAATACCGCGAAATTTTCGCCGAGAGCAGACACATGTTTCACCTGACCATTTTTTATTTGCGAACTTTCGAGCAGAGCGAACCATCCGTTCGGATAGACCGGCGGTAGTTTGCCCACCTTCCGATGTTTGTTACTCGCGTAAAAGCTGCGGGCCTGTCGCGTTTTAGTCTCAATTCTCATGTCCTTTAAGAAGTACCAAGTTATAATTTTAACACACTTTGTAGTAAAAACACAGAAAATAATGTCGCTTGATCATCACTCACTTTCACCCAGTTGAATTTGAAGAAATATGCAAAGTAGATGAGGAAGGTCAGCAGGGTGGTCGCAATTCCGACGCACCATTCCAACATTGTCATCACTTCTAATCCTAATGTTCCGTCCTCTCGATTTGTTTCTTTCAATTTCCTTATTATAGCGTGTCTCGTGAGTCCTCGCTCCGTTCAATTGCACGGCGAGAATGCAATTTATACAGGAGAGATCGCGCGCTCTTGTTGCAGGAGAGATAAACAAGAGCAAAAGCAAAACAGCCAGAAACGACGACGAGGACGGGAGTTAGAAAGAGCGGAAGAAAAAGAGAAAGAGTTAGACGGGTTGGAAGAGGGTGAAGGAAGGGAGAGAGGGAGGAAGTAACTGGCGAAGAAGAGACGACGCGCACGTTTGCCGGTAGCCGGGACAAAAAAGGGCAAAGAAGACTCCTGATGAGAAGGGACAAGACAAGGACAAGAACGACGGTATATGGCGAACGAGAGGACGAAAGGGAGAGAGTGATAGGGAGCAGAGCGCGATGATGATATAGTTTAGTTAGTGTATAAACGCACGTGTGCATCAGCGATGTGCGATGCGAGACCTACAGCCGGAGGGCTAAGGGACGGGCGATGTAGAAGATTGGAGAACGGGACGAACCTAAGAGATACAAGAAGAGGAACGCGCAGAAAACGCGCGAAGCAAGTAGGACAAGAGGAAAAGAAAGAAAGAGGACTCATTAGCATGGAAAACTAGCGCTAATATGGAAGAGACCATCCGGAACTTATAGGGTTTTCGGACAACTAAAACGGACGAGAGATCCATCTGCGATTTATATATGCCGTTCGGCTGTTTCCACCGAAACGCCGTGTTTTTTCCCCCGAGGCCCCGCGTCGTTCGTCGCCGATCGACTTGTCGTGTCACGTAAACGGTTACCCGATTATGTATGCCCGGCCATGGACGAAGACGCGGACGAACGAACGTACGGCTTATATATCGTGCCTCCTATATCACTGGATCTAAAACCGCCGTGACTCCTCTTCTCCTCCTCCTTCTTCTCTTTCCTTGCTTCTTCATCGTCCTCTTCGTCTCGACTGGCCGGTGTCTCCCTTTATCGAGATTGTATATCGATCACGATGCCACCAGCTCACCGATTTATCCGTTTGCTCATCCGTTTAGCATATCGATTCCAACGGAGAAAATATCGCAAAGATTCACTTTTATATTTTGACGTTCCCTCTTTCATACACGTGTTGTTAACGAATGTGTTCCTCTTCTTTTCTTAGCCGAAAATCCCTCTCTTTCCGGTTCATATAGTTATCTTGTCAATGAACGCTATCGGACAATTATTGATATTACATGATCTTCTTTTAGTCTCTTCTTACATGCCGACTTCCCAAATCCTTACATCGCAAAATTGAGTTTCAATTTTCAAACATTCGAAGGGTATCTTGTCATCGAAGCGAAATATGAGTCAAGACATCAGGTCGCATGAAGAAAAGTATCAAGTTAATGTCTCCGAAGAGACACATGGAGAGAGAAGAGCTATAATGGAAAACCTAAAACGAGAAGGATATATATATGATAGAGTTTATTAATTAGATTTTATCCCGACACAGAATTACAAATAACTCAACATGTAAAGCTTCGTAGCAAAAATATATGTGTGATTATTCAAAGCATTGAATTTTTGCGTCTCCATTTGAAAAGAAAATTATTTTTACCGTGTCATTTTCCATAATTATATACATTTCTAATGGATCATTAGTTTTATGTTTTTCTTCAAACTGATAAATTTTTTTTCTATCAGATGAAAATGTAAATGAGAGAGAAAACAATAGATCTAGCGAGCATTCTAAAATTGAAAGTAGAATGTGTCTCAGGTCGGAGATCCATTTTTGTAATTTAAAAATCTGTGTCGGGCTATAGTGTCCGTCACACTATCTTAAATATTCTGGTAAGCGTAAACACATTGTGCCACCCAAGATGATGTAATGCGTCACATCCTTGATGTACACGGAGAACAAATTAATTATTCAAACGCGTAGCGAGACGAAGAAACGATCTCAGTCGAGAGATCAGCGATGCCCACAGCAGCTTCGTAAATGGTGCGTTTTTCCATTTATCAAGATGTCCGTCTCTCTCTTTCTTTTTTTCTCTCGTCGCTTCTCTTTTCTGTCTATCTTTCTGCCAGGTCCGAAATTCTAACACTCGCCGCTGTCGCCGCGATGTAATATTATTCGGTGAGACGCCAATAATGAGATCGTTTTCGCTCGCTCCTATGCTCGCTTGCTCGCAAAGCATTGGGTGAAACGAATAAAACAGGACAGCTAACACGTGCCGCACTGCGTGGCAACAATCAAAATGTTTGGACAATGCGTCAGCTCAAAAGTGCTTAACCGCCGTTTTTCGTGGTGGAGAATCATGGAGCGATCATCTTTCAGCTTTCAGTTGGTAGATCGGTACTCCTGTACTCGAAACGTTCATGCAGTATAGCGACGAGTAGACCACCTTCGTCGGAGTAATTTAAGGATCTATATAAAATGCAGGTGCAATTAAGCCGAAACAGAAAAGCGTGTCCATTATAACCATTTCAAGTCAGTCACTTCTAATGTTTACTTATTGATAGAAGTATCAAGAGATTAATTATTCGTACATCGGCTAATGTAAAAATTATTTGTTCTTACATATAGAATGTCATTGAAATGTCAATTCAGCAATAATTTTAGGCAAGAGAAGTTCCTCCTTCTCCAACACTTGTAGATAATGGATTTATAAATTAATGATACTATAATAAAAAATTGATTTAATTATTTATTAATTTAATGCAATCAATTTTTAAAAAATTATTTACTTTTATATTTTATCCAGCATCTGGTAACAGTCTTCTAGCTATGGGTTGTTTCTTCTTTTCTAATTAATTATTAGCCTCATCTTGACATTCGGAGTTTGATACAACCAAGAACTTTCCCTTTATCTGCAATTTTTTATGAGATAAATGCGTAAAAAGTAAAATTGAATATACAATATATATAACATACGAAATAAACTCGATTAGAAATTTTAAAAAATTACAGATTTTGCGGGTTTTATGCGATTCCTTGCTGCATGGATTTTCGACAATTATTGTCCAGCTCACGATGTAAGAATTAAGATATGTTTTCTTACATTATATGAGCCGTTTATTTTGAAAGTGACCTAAGTCCATTTATTTTTAAATTGAGATATTTAAGAGTTTGCGTTTCAATAAAATTAAAAATATACGTATAGGATACCAACATGTCACACTGCTTAAGTGTATCTAAGAGAGTTAAATTTACAATTCCTATTAAAATAATAGCAATTATTAAGTGAATAATATGTGTTTTCTTACTACAAATGGAGTTAAGCCACTTTCAAAATTAACAACTAGATTTGTTATAAAATTTGAAAGAGCCCAAGTCCATTCGACAATTTAAAATGCTTCAAATTGAAAAAACAATACTCAATTTATTTTATATTATTTCTTTACAACATTTCAAAAACACAATTTATGCAATTCAGGAAATCTTCTAACTATATAAATTACATAACAATTTACTGCTCATCTACATTTTGTGTATGCGGGAGGGATTTGAAGAAGTCATGGTGCTCCGGTAGTATATATCGTAGTAAGTCCATCATGTCCTTATTTCGCTGTTGAAATTTGTCTTATATTTTTATAAAGTGGTGTCAATACAATATTTTCGAATTTTCTTGGTCTACCCCGACGTGGTAATAAATCCAGGATTTTAAACTCTGCATTCTCATCCATTGATATCTTATAGAAAATTTTATATGGTTCATTTCTCAAAAAACGCATCCAGCATATTTTTAACCAATTTATTGTTTCTCCGTTAGAATTCTTTACCCTTTTAAAAACTGCGTCCTCCAAAAATCTTGTTGATATGAAATCCTCTTGTTTCATTTCATTTAGAATAAAGTTATTACCTTTCCGGCACTTTTTGATAACATTATAATAATCTTGGGGGACAAACAGTAAATTATTTTTCTTTAATGACATTTCTACGACGCCAAAATCTCTATCATTCGGTAAAAATGAATGTCCTAATACTAAAAATTTGTGGTCTATGATTTCCACATTATAATAGATTGGACTTAGGCCACTTTCAAAGTAATGTTTTTAATTATTGAAATAATTGCGAAAATTTATGTGTCAGAAATTATCGTATACTCTGAATATACTTAACCGCAAAATGTTGTTTATGACAGCTAACTTCAAGTTGTACACGCTAGTACAGTCAACAACAAAAAATTGACAAATGGACTTAGGCCACTTTCAAAATAAACGGCTCATATATATAATTCAGCTATTCGATGTTTTTCATTTGGTGACACAAATCGACACAAGTGTCATTCTATCTTTGTTACTCACTGTATGTCAAGACAGATAGAATGAAACTCGTGTCGACTTGTATCATCAAATGGAAAGCATCTATTGATAATCATCACTTCATGTTTACAAAATGATCCAGCCGACACCAACTAAAAATAACACAACTTCTATATTATAATCTGCACTCAACAAATGTAATATAACAGTATTACATAATAGTTACATTTAACTATTATGTAAGTACTATGCAGAGTTGGCAAACGTTACTTTTCAGTTACTTTGTCGTTACTTTTTATAGTAAACAATTTGATGACGATGTTGCAATTTTTTATGCCGGTAACGCTAACTAATTAAACGCTAAGATTGTACTAAGAAGTATTACTTAGAAAAGTCATTTTGAAAAGTAACCTGTCACTATTACGCGTTACACTGAAAAAGTTATAAGTATAACGAGTAACGTGTAACGTTACGCGTAACATTACGCGTAACATTACTCGTTACTAAAAAGTAACACGTTACAAATTAGGAGTTATTGTTTTCAGTAACGAATGACTTTTTCAATCCATTACAAGTAACGATTGACTTTTCTAACTCTGATGTTAGCATTATATGATGTTATCATAAAAAATTTACAATGTCATTACCAAATCATTATTATAACAAGGTAACGATCAACAAAGTAACGGCGTTACAAGTAACGCGTTACTTGCCAACCCTGGTACTATGTAATACCGTGTGTTTACATTTATATTGTTGAGTGAAAAATTATATTAAAATATGTTAATGTTACTTTTATACCCGTTTCTGCTAATGTAATTAAATTTTAATCTGGGTTCAATTAACTCCTCATCTTTTTCTAGTTCTAAAAGTTTGATAAAAATATAAAAAGTAAGTTGAACCAAGATTAAAGTTAATCTGTATTGGTAAAAACAGTCATTAGTTGATGTCGACTGGGAATCGAGAATCAAACCTCATCGTATATTAATTGCTGAAAGCGCCACAATCTTTTATTAACATATATATACAATTTATTAGCATTTGATAAAGGACAAAAATTACCTTCATAAATCAAGCAATAATCAAGCATAATATCTCTATTTTCATATTTGACGAATAACTTCGTAATTGTAAAAGCGTCGATTGTCGTCGGCCATTTTCTGTTAACAAGTATGTACATACGTTTGCGAGAGCGATTTTTAATTATTATAACGTAGAGTAAGTGTGTCGCATTATGTATATGCAATCTGCGGATGTCTCATTATTTTGTATATGTGCCATGTATATATCCTCTTCTTCAACAATATTCTTTTATAGAAAAATGCGTCCTTTCGTTCTTACCGTTAGCACTCGTTTCGAATCATTTCGAACCCATACAGCACCGAAAGTTTTCAGAAATATCTCAGAAATATTTCAACTGAAAAGTGAAACATTTCATAAAAATTGCGAAATATGTCTGCAACATTTCTGAAACAGCTCTGAAATAGCAAAATGTCCACGATTCTTGCACATAAAACCTCGTTGAAAGATTGATGAAATGTCATAGCAGAAAGAATCCGCAATCTTTTTGAAATATTACCCCAAAGAGATTTCAACCATTTTTAATATTACAAAAATGATATTTTCTACAGATTTACAGATTACAAAATTTATTGAAAACTTAAAGTATTTCTCAAAAATAGTAATTATATCGCCAACTATTTTGATTAATTAATCATATTATATGTATAAGCACTTATTATAACACATATTAAAAAATCACACCTGCAGTTTCCACACAATATCATATCCCAGATAGCCAAGCGTGATATAGCATACGTAAACTATAATGCATTGCATATGTTATTATATATTTGCTGACATCAAAATAGGATACATTATGAATACAATAACATGACTGCTTATATATATAATCAGTTGTCGAAATTTCTAGAGCAAATTGTAAGCAATGGTGGTTAATTTACACATTATGTCGGCAACACATGACAGCAATATGTTAGCAACGAATAATTAATCGTTTCATCTTGAGCATCATGATGAAAACATGACAGCAACAGAATATATAATGATTTCTATCCGTTGTTGCAAATATGTCTTCAAGCTGTGAAGTTTTTTAATTGCAGCTCGTTGCTAATAAAATTCTGACAATATGACAATACGAGTGAACTAGTTGTCGAGAATATTCATGCTGACATGTTGTCATCAATTTGCTATCGCAAGAATTCTAATTCTATTGAGTTCAACGCGACAGAATGCTGTCTCTTGTTCTAAGTTTATCGAAATTGGTTGCTGCAATGTTTTCGACAACATGTTAGCGAATACACTGCATTGGCTGTCTAGGATTATTCATATACAAAAGTTTTTCGCTATTAAAGCAGAACAAGTCATTTATATACCCAGATAGCCAAATGCCTCTAAGGCCAATATTACATGTTTCCGTTTTTGTCGTACGACGAATTTTTCAAGCGTGTTAATTAGCTGCAAGACAGAGAGGATCTCGGACCTCTTCGTCCTATAGCCAATCGACAGGCTTGAAAAATTTGTCGTATGACAAAAAACGGAGGTATGTAATATCGGCCTGAGATTGCCGTCATATTGCTGACAACCAATTTCTAGAAATTCGAGCCAAGGTGCTTCGTCATTGTACGTCTTAGGTTGTACTCATATGAATTCGACATCAGATTACAGCAAATTGACAGCAATTTGTTGATATTAGTATATTTCCTCATCATCAGTTGCTGTCATGTTGCTGCCATCACATTACTAGTAACGGTACATACCATATACTATTTCTGACTGCTTGCTTTCAAAATTCCATCAACTAAATACTTTTATAATCATTCATGTTGCTCAATACGATAGATACTTGATATGATGACGGCAAACAAATAACAACTATTCAACACTCATGCAGTGCATTAGTTTGTTTGATATGATTAATAGAATTTAAGTCACAATAACATCAAAATGACGTTAAACTGAATCGTGATTGAACAAAAAAATGACTTTTAGTAAATATTTTGGAGCCATTTTAACATCATGATGATTTTTTGTTCTGTTTAAATATGTTTTTCAATTTATTGCATGTGATAGGTTTTAGAAATATTTCTATTAAAACATTTCATATGACATATTGCAGAATCCTTTCAGAATTGTTGCACATGAGACGTGAAAGGTTGAAACATTTCTGAAAGTTTTCCGTAATAATCGGTGTTATATGGGAATCATCGCACTTTTTGAATCTTGAATACCGAATACTTCCCGAATATTTCTCGAGATGGCATTGAGATAGTGCGACCGAGCTGCCACTGCGTTCTCGCATTCAAATTTAATTATATAAGTTCTAATTTCTACCACTATAAATTAATTTTATTCTCGGTTTAATTTTCTTTCTCTAGTTCTAAAAATGAGAAAAAGATTAAATTAAACGGATTAAATAGGCTGCGTTCAGCAGACTCAACAGTTTTGCAACCGTTTTATGATTGTCTGCTGAGATAGGACCATTCTTCTAGATCTAAAAGTATGATCCAATTAGCGCGAAGGAAACTTCCAACAGTTGCAAAACAAAAGTTCTGCTGAACACAGCCATTGTCTTAAGATGCTAATACGGCTCTCTGATTGGTTCATGCACTAGCTTAAGACCATCTCAAATCTTGAGCACCGTCTATGGATTCCGTCCTAAGTTTAAACTATAAGAAACTGTCCAATCATAGTTGAATGTGAGAAGAATAATTGATTACAATTAGTCAATTTTTTACTGCTAATTGTAAGACTTAATGTACCTTTTCATGCTAACGCTCGACACTCATTTTCGGCGTCAAAATAAGTCACGTGATAGAAATTGACGAATATCAAGCGCCAATTTTGATCACATGACCTATTTTGACGCTGAAAATGAACGTCGAGCGTCAGCATGAAAAGGCACCTTTAAGATGTATGTTTATGCGGTATAACAAGTTATGTGGATATAACCTTAGGGCGCGTTCACACCTTGATGGAAAAGCAGAAAGCGGAAAAGCAATGACTAATCACAACTCGCGCTGGTAGTAAATAGTACAAAAAGCCGAAATTGTCGACTACCAGTGCGAGTTCTGATTGACTGCTGCTTTTCCTCTTTCTGCTTTTCCGTCAAGGTGTGAACTCACCCTTAGGCTGGCGTCCTATGAGCGGAAATTTACAGCGAAACGGAGCAGCGCGACCAATCACAACTCTGCAATCGTTACTCTTTCTTTTTTGCGATTATAGGTTTGTTCGTGTCGCATGCTCCAACATGTTCCAATATGCTCCTACCATACCTCTTATGGTTCCTGCACACTGGACGCGGAAACGCTTGCCGCGCGGCAAAATGTGACGCGGTAGCCAATAATATTAAAGCCGTTGTACACTAACTTAATTTAAGTATAAAAATGAAATGCAAATATTTCGAATTATGAAATACATATTTTACCTAATGCGGGGTCTACAATGGC
>NW_017257808.1:42042-66968 GCF_001594055.1 Mycetomoellerius zeteki
ACAATATAATAAAATGTATTAAGTATTTCACGATTTAATCGATCTCTATGTTTATTTATAAACATATCTTTACGTTATTTCGTGTACGACGGCTTTAATGTGCACCAGTGCGCACCGAGTGCGTCCATTGAATTCGCTACCACACTCGTCTTTCCGTCTATACTTGTCTATACTACATGGACAATCCACGGACGAATGTTACTGTCGAAGTAAAGTTGATATAGCGTACTCGCAAGTAAAATCTTTGATTTTGGTAGAACGATCTTACGCGCGAAGCGTTCGTTGCGGACACAGAGTTATCCGAGGTAACGCGTTTATTTCGACGTCGAAGTGAGGCCTCACGATGGGCGTGCCAAAATTCTTCAGATACATAAGCGAGAGATATCCTTGTCTCAGCGAGGTCGTGAAGGAACAAGACTTCTTTTTTTCCTCACCCTATCACGCTCCTTCGTCTTCCTTTTTTTCTTATTATGCCCAAACAAGATTTCTATTCTTTCAAATATTTCGATAAAAAAAACCGTAAGATTTTTTACAGCTTTATATGGTAATCATAATCTAATTATTGTCTGTTTCTTCGTTTCTTTCCAGATACCGGAATTTGATTATTTATATTTGGACATGAACGGTATTATACATACATGTTCCCATCCCAACGACGACGTCTGCTTCCGCATCTCCGAGGAGATGATTTTTAAAAATATATTTCATTATATAGAGGTGCTATTTAACATGATCCGCCCACAGAAATTGTTTTTTATGGCGATCGATGGCGTCGCGCCCAGAGCAAAAATCAATCAACAGAGGGGCCGACGTTTCAGAGCTGCTAAGGATGCCGAGGTGCAAGAGGCTAAAGCCAAGGCCAAGGGTATTCCAATACCCAAAGAGAAGAGATTCGACTCGAATTGCATAACTCCAGGAACACTTTTTATGGCTAAATTAGGCGAGCAGCTTAAATGTTTTGTCGAACACAAAGTTTCTACAGATGATGCTTGGAAAAAATGTAAAATATTATTCAGTGGTTCTGAGGTAATTCTTCTGATGATGTATAAGAGAGACAAATACAATTTGTCCTCTTTTTACAGGAGTTAAGCTAATATTACGTTTGTCATATAACATTTTTAACAACCTTGAAAAAATTATGCAACATAAACAGACAAATGTAATATTGATTTTAGTCTAATATTACATTTGTCGCACAACAAATTTTTCAAGCCTATTGGTTGGCTATACGATTGAGAGAACTGAAAAATTCTCTGTAGCCAAGCTTGAAAAATTTGTTATGACAAATGTAATACCAGCCTTAAGCCTGTGGTACACGATGCTTTTCTTCCTGCAGGATTGCTTGCATACTACTGTACTAATTATACTGGCTGCTATACTGAAAATTATATAGCCTGCTAATTAATCTGCTGGATTTTCGTGATAGGTTAGATATTATTTTTCTTGCATGATTTTTGTGCTGGCTCATTGTGAAAGCCAATGAAGATAGTTTAAGTCATGTGATCAAAGTATTTTTTTCACAATAATTAAAAACATGCCATTGTACTTTTATGGCAATGTATCACAGTAGCAATATGCTATATGTATTCTTTATTTACTGATTTGGATAAAGTGTCTTCTGTCAAAAAACTTAATTGCTCATCCACCATGAAAATCTTACCATCTGTAGCCAAACAACTAACAACATGGTCAGCAATCCTGCCAGCATCACTGTCAATACAGCAGCAAACACGCAAATCCAGCTAGTAATGCTGCAAGAAAAAACCACAGGTTAAATATTTGTTATTCAGTAGAATATAACAGAGATCAAATGTATTTTAGGTCCCTGGAGAGGGAGAGCATAAGATTATGGATTACATAAGGTACATGAAGGCGAGCAAGGATTACAACAGTAATTCTAGCCATTGTTTATATGGCTTGGATGCAGATTTAATAATGTTAGGCCTCTGTTCACACGAGCCGAATTTCTCTCTTTTGAGAGAAGAAGTAAAGTTTGGCAAGCAACAAGTGAAAATGACCCCCGAGGAGACAAAGTTCTGTCTTCTTCATTTGTCACTTTTACGAGAGTACATAGAACACGAGTTCTCGCCGATCAAGGACAAACTGTCGTTTTTGTTTGATATTGAAAAAGTAATTGACGACTGGGTTTTAATGGGTTTTCTGGTAGGAAACGATTTCATTCCCCACCTGCCAAATTTACATATTGCTAACGGTGCACTGCCAATTCTGTACCGTGCATATATGGAAGTATTACCAACACTAGAGGGTATGTTATTAATTATTATCTTATCAAAATTATGTTTCTATAATTATATAATTAAATATATTATTTTGCTTCAGGTTATATAAATGAAGCAGGAACATTAAACCTTGACCGTTTTGAAAAGTTTATGGAGAGACTTAGCCGTTTAGATGTAGAGCAGTTTAACGAGCAGTATGCCGATATAAAGTTTTTTGAAAGTAAGACAGGTAGAAGGCCCAATGAATCTGAGCGTCATATATATAAGAAAACAGAAGACAACGAGAGTGCATCTCCAAAGAAAACACAAAATAAAGATTTAGATGCTCTTATTAAAAGTACTAGGGAGATGGTACTTATTTAAATATCTTTTAATAATATCTATAAATACAAAAATAAGCGATAATTAATGCTTTGCAACACAGTCCTTAGGTAATTTTGACGATGATGATATCTTTATAGACTATAGAAATATGGATTTAATAGTAGATGATGAATCAGATAGTGAGATATATAACATGGAATTTGTACAACATAAAAAAGATTATTATATGAACAAATTAGAATATGAAAACGTCGATGAGTGAGTGTTTTATACATGTATAATTTTACATAAAATGTTTGAGATAATATTCCAACTCGTTTATAAATACATTTTATTAATTTCCAGAGAAGTTTTACGTTCACAGGCTGAAGGTTATGTAAGAGCGATACAGTGGAATTTGCATTATTATTATCACGGCTGTTGCAGCTGGTCGTGGTATTATCCACATCATTACGCCCCATATATCTCAGATATAAAAGACTTCAAGGATTTGAAGTTAGAATTTGACTTAGGAGAGCCGTTCTTACCTTTTCAGCAATTGCTAGCTGTGTTACCAGCATTTAGCAAAGATTTATTGCCAATGGCATTTCAGTCACTATTGACAGAGGAAACTTCTCCGATTATTAATTATTATCCGCATAATTTTAAAACTGATTTAAATGGAAAACGACAGGAATGGGAAGCAGTTGTACTTATCCCATTCATTGATGAAAAACTATTGTTGGCTGGTGAGCAATACTCTTTTCTATATTTTGAAAATATTTGTGTAAGATAAAATGTAAACATTTAAATAATAAATTTTATGTTTTTTTAAAATATAAAACATACTTAAGTTTCTTTTTCGTTTTTTTGTTTGCAATAGCTATGCAGCCACATTTATCAAGATTAACACTTGAAGAACAAGCAAGGAATAAACACGGGCCAATGTGTTTGTCCTCGTATACCGACGAGATCCAAAGTGTTCACAAGACAACAATATACTTTCCAGAATTTACCAATCATGCTCAAGTAAAATTAATGAATCGCGAAGAAATTTTCGTTCCGAGAGAACAATTAATTAGAGGATTATCCCCTGGTTTTGATCTCGACATTTATTATCCAGGATTTCCTATACTACGGCATTTGGACCATACAGCGCATTTGGAAAAAGCGAGGGTATTGCATATCGTTGAAATTCATTGTCTTAAATCTTAATCAGTTATTATATCAATATTTTTGTAGGTCAAAGTATTTCAGCAACATTCAGTCTTAGACAGTATGATTCTAACTATATTATCAAAACCAACACCCAATTTAACAACTTTAGCGTCAGAGCTATTAGGAAAGAGCGTATATGTAGAATGGCCTCATTTGAAAGAGGTCCTTGTAGTTGGTGTATCTGACTGTAACGTAAAATTCAGTCTAATCAACCAATTAGATGGTTACAGTCATGATAATTTGAAGAAAGAAGATGTGAAGGGCGCATTATCCGCAGAATGGAACACATTATGCAAACAAGTTAAAGAATTGTAAGACTCGTTAATATCATTAACATTAGAGTAACATTAAGAACGCAATATAATACTGCGCAATATTTGTTTCTAGACATATGTCACGTCTTGGGATAGATATTGGTGACACGAATGTGTTGCTTTACGCTCGCGTGTTCCTGGGCAACAAATATGTTTTCGGTGTTCAAGGAAAAGTTACGATCGAGAAACAGTGGAACGATTACGCCGCAGCTTACGCTTATCAGACGATAGTCAAAGATATCTCCGTCTACAGTAAAAAATTGCCAGTTTACGAAACTATGCATGATATTTTTATACCAGGAACCTTTTGTTTCATGTTGGGACATCCCTATTATGGTGCGATGGGAGAGGTACGATTGCATTGGATTTCTTCTTACATCACATTAGATACCATTATTAATGATTAAATTACTTTGAAATTTATCGAAATAGTTCTATTTAGGATGATTTTATTATTCTGTAGATAATACACAATAAAGAGGGTTGCAAGTCACGCAGAATCAAAATTTCTATAAAAACTATAAAGGAGCCAACATTCGATACCATTAAACAAGCTTACGGGCAACAAAAAACGCGATATATGCCTGGCAGTATTGCTGCACAACGTCTTGGAATAAATAGTCATCTTTTGAGTAGGGTCACTGGAACAATTTATGTTATAGAATCATCAACGATTGAAGTTACTAAACATAATCTTGGATTGAATTTAAAATTCAATAAAAGGAATGAAGAGGTAAAAAATCTACACGAGAATAAATTTTACTCATTAGATATAATTTTATAATTGATAATGTTGCATTTTTTAAATGTATTTTACAATGTAATCAATTATCGGTTCTCCGTTTTTAATATATCTACAATCTTAAAAGGTGCCTGGTTATACCAGAAAGGAAAACAGTCAATGGTTATATAGCACAAAAGCGATCGAACTGATTCGGAATTATATGACGAAATGTCCTAATTTGTTCGAACGTTTAGCTCAGAATGTAGCAAACGACATTTTCCAAGAGGAAGAGTTATTCACAAAGGGGTATATTTTGTGTTTTCTTACGCCAAGTATACATAATGTATTAATATAATAATGCAACATGTGGACATTAATAAGTAGGATGAATTCAATAAGTAAAGAAGAGTCAAATGTGATCGAAGCTAGATCCTAGATGCCTATCAGGCACTAAGATCTATCCAGCATCAACCGTATTTGGGTCTTTACTTATATTTAACATATTTATATAACAGTTTAGTTTAACATATTATTGTAGCTCGGATGAATTGAAGGATACAGTTGCATGGCTGAAAACGGAATTGAATGGTTTAGAAAGTCGTACTTGCGGGATGGATGTCGTTGAAGCGGACTTGGTAAAACAAATCGAGGAGGAAATAGAGAAATACTTGAAGACTGAAAAGACCATGGAAAAAACGGTCTTTCTGCAAGTGAAGCCGCAATTACTTTATAAACCGGGTTTACACTTGCGTAGCGTGCCGCCCGATCCGAATTCCCAAAATCGTTTATTCGATAGAATTCTCTGCGTCAGAAGCGGCTTTAGCGTACCGCTCGGAACTAAGGGTACTATCATTGGAGTACGAAACGGAAGCAACCCAATTGATACCATGTACGACGTTTTGTTCGATAAGCCTTTTATCGGTGAGGAACGCATAACTTTCCGAAACTCGAATATTAAGTGCATGTAAATTTTTATGGAATATTTCTTTGTTTATCGCAGGCGGACTCACGTTTAACGGTTGCTCTCAGTTTCGCGGTTATCGTTTGTCGACTATGGACTTCATAAACATTAGTTTCGGCGAAAGAACGGAGCAGGGAAATGTAGCGAATGAATTTACGGAAAGCTGGAAACAAACTATCAGTTCTGCTTCTCCCAATAAGAAGAACGACCAAGCGTTGAAAGCATATCCGCAAATGCAGCTCGCTAAGAAGGGACTCGAAAAATTAAATCGTGATATTTGTATGCGTATGGCGCAACACGGCATGGAATTGAATCCGAAAACAACACCTCAATCATACAAAACATTACCTCAGAACGCGCCCCCGCCGCCGCCGCCTAATCAAACATCCGAGTTTCAAGCACTGTGGAACGAATTGCACAAGATGCAGGTGAGTGTAGCGATGTAGAATTACGAGATCGTTTCACGAATCTCATAGATATTCTTGCTATACATTAGAAACCGAATGGACCACCAGAGAAAGTGGCATCTAGTTCTACGCTGAGAGTCAAGTCGTACAGCAACAATCACAATGTACAATCGGTAAGTATTGTTGAATATTGTACTTTTAAAATTACGTTTGCTTTATCAATGTATTCCTAAAAGATAATTCTGTTACAGCCGCAAGATCCTAGCGCATTTTTGAAAGCTGTGCTAAAGATTCCTGACGTAAATCCGCAAACGAGCAAGCAAGAAAGTACGCCTCAACAATCTACGCCGCAACAATCTGTACCACAACAATCTATACCGCAACAGTCTATGCCGCAACAGTCTATGCCGCAACCGGCGGCGATGCTTCAAAAAGCGACAGTCTCGCAGAAGGATCAGAATCCTCCACCTTTAGTACAACAGTTGTTCGATGTATGTGTTTATGTCTCGTTAATTTACATCACGTGTGTCTACATATTATTTAATAATTTTATGATGTATATACATTGTTTAGCGCGCCCGACAAACAGAACAGAAAAAGGAGAAAGCAAATGCAGTTTGGTACAGCACGCAATTATTAAAACATTTCTCACATAACGGAACTGGCATGCCAAAATATAATTATGTTGTCGATGAAAAAACGGATTTAATCAGCGCTCATGTTATGCTTATGGACAATAAGATTTTTAAGAGCGATCCTTGTACCACTCATGAACAAGCTACAGAAAGTGCCGCGAAAAAAGCGTACAAGGTAACAACAAGTGTATAAAAGGTTTCCTTCAATTTTGTTTTTTTTACTTTTATTAATGTAGCTCTTATTGTTAGGCGTTAAATTTGAATAAGGCATCAATGCACGATACGAAAGTAGCAATGACACCTCAGTGGTTTAACACTCAACAAAACAATTGGATCCAAAATATCCGACCTCCTATGATGCCTCCAATGGGCCATCTGAAAATACCGCCAGTCCCGCTGAATATGCCTATGCAGCCTAACTTATTTTATCCAAAGTGGAACCCAAAATTACCACCGACCCCAGCGTTTATGCAACTCGCATCGTATAACCAAAGCAGGCAACTGCAAATGAAACATCAGATGCAACAGAATCATCAACAACAGAAAGGTCCTCAGAATGGATCGAAGATGGAAATTAGAAATAGCACCGCGTTCGTTCCGTTACAAGCTCAGAAAAAGAGCAGAAACGCCAGCGTACAACAAGCCTCGAAGGAGACGAATCTGAATGCTAAGAAGAGCTCCAGTCCTTCAAAAACGCAGCAGCAACCACAAAAACAGAAACAAGAGGAAACGTTGCCCAAGGTTTGTAAATCGTTTCTTTTTTTGTTATCTTAACGTTTATAATTAAATTGCCTATTTTTCGCGCGCAGAAACAAAAACCGGAAGTTGTAAATAAGGCTAGGGAGAAGATAGCGTCAAACGAGCCGCAGCTACAACCGAAACAACAGCCACAGCTGCAGCAACAGTCACAGCAACAGCCGCAACAAAATGCAGGGAAATCGTCCAAGCCCAGGAAATCACGTGTCGCCGCAAAATTCGGCACACAACCCTTGTCGAACGGTGGCGACCCGCCTCAGTGAAAAACTGGTTTTTGGATGGGGTAGATCTTTGCAAATTATGTGTAAATACAAGATAATTATACCGATCCATCCTTTCCCGCCATCGTTCATTTTCTATATTTTATAATAAAAACAAGCAGATCTTTCTCTCAAAAGATTTCCAATGGGCCAGTATATATATTTCATTTCGAAAACTTTATATTGACGCACCCAAAAATTTTTCGTACTTACATACGATCGCATGTCAGTGCACCAAATAATACTAGATCCTTTCAAGTCAAATGTATATACACTGAACTACACATAATGTACAATGTAAACAAAACAAGTGAGAATGATTATTTTGTATTGAATGACTGTTTATTTTGTATCTTATCATGACGCACACATATATATATATATTGGCGTGTAATTTGTAACTAATAACTTTTATTTTTTGATTTTGTAATATTTCATCAAGGTAACAAATTATTTTGCAATTATGAAAGGAAATCTAATATTATTTATTTAGATATATTTTAAAATAATGGAAATAATATAATATATGCACAAAAATGGCAAAACTAAATAATGTAAGTCTGATAGGTACATCATTTTTATGTTCCTTTTTTGTTTATAATACATTTTTTATTGTAAAATACGTCGTGTGCACGACAATCGGTTTGTACTGTTTTTTACATTATTTTGGCATGCCATTTTTTTTCTTTTTTGAGAAAAGTTTCGGTTAGTAATATAACATATTAGGACTACAGAAATAGACTGATTTTATCATTTAATAGTGCATCGCGATTTTTAGAAAACAGCCCAATTTTTAATGCAAAATATTCGTCTATTTGCATATAGGCGTCGTACGAGATAACGTTAAACGTATATGTTAGTACGTACATTTAAGACAGTGAGAAAGTGATATTAAGTCCGTAAATAGAAATGTATATCTTTGATGAATTTTTCCGTTCTTTTTTTCTGTATTATAAACAACAAAACAGAAATCAAAATTAAACAAAAGCATAAACTCCAAGATGTTCTAATCTTATTATACAATAAAGAAAGCACAATATATAATTGCTAAATATATTTTGCAATCTCAATCTTTTACATTATTTTTTAATGGTTTTATGCATCTTTCTTACCTCCAAACAAACCTTTATTAAATCATAAATTATTACTGTTATCACATTATTAATGTTTAAGTTGTAGCCTACTTTATACAAAACCAATATATTTCATTCATTTTGAATTGCTTCGGTAAAATTTTGCGCATTAAAAGGATTAAAGAACTCGAAATAACATTTTTTAATATTATCATATTCTCTCTCCTCCGAACATACAAAAAGGAATTGGATTTATACATTACTTTCTCGTTTCTATATACAGCCTTGGCCAAAAATATTAAGTATCTATATATATTCTATACTTTATATATAACAGTTAATAAGACCTATACTTAGATATGTTATTAATCTTATATAAAGTTTTAACTCGAAAATTAATTTACAACATTTATTGTGAATTCTTTGTTTTAAAAACTCTTTAAACTTATGCTGGTAACCAATAAGAAACAATACAAATAAAAGAATTTTAAATTAATGACAAAAAAAATACAGATGCCTAATATTTTTAGCCAAGGTTGTATATTTCACTGTCTTTACTGTAAATATATTTTTTATTATCGCTATTTATTTTGCATCACGTGGACATTTTTGTATTCGATACACTAAGCGCTTCTATCACACAATCAATGAATATCTTACAATTCAAGTAAATAAATCTGTATAAAACACAATTATATACATTATGCAGCGTTTATTATATTATATGAAGAGATAAATTATACTAACGTCTGTGTGTTACATATATATCTTAAATCGGTCACTTCGTACAGTAAAATTCGTCAATCGACATCACAAAAGTTCTATTGTCATATACCCGTTTTCTGACGACATTGTTTATTAAACTCCTTTAGTACATCGCAAAGTCGTCCCCTGTTCGTTCTCTCGCGCAAAATGCGCGTGATGTCCTCCTTCTGTAACACAGCAGCGAGGTTCTTTTGATTTTCCAATCCGACGCGTAACCACTGCGCAGTCCATTCCGGACACGTTTTGTTCAGTGCTAACAGAACTTCGGCGTGAGGCTCCAAGTTATTGTGAGGCATTGCATCACCTAACAGAAATTAAGAAATAAATTGATCGAATGTTTTCACATTTGCAGACATACTGAAGTCTTCTACTTACCGACACAATGCAAAATCGCAGCGACAAGTTCCTGTCCAATTGGTTGAATGAATGTTTGCAGGTGCGGGCTCTGCACAATCGCATGACTAAGAAAATATCCGGCTGCTTTGGCTGTAGCTGTCTCTGGAAGCGTTAGACAAGCAATCCCTGTAAAAAGGAATATAATTACATTGTATGATGATTTTCATATTTCCAAGGAAACATATAATGATGTTGTGCTTACCGCATTGCAACATATCTGGGATTTGATCCGGGATTTGCAGCAATAATCGAGCGTTCTTCTTACAGATCTGTGCTAGCACGCCCATGTACGCTTCCATCAAATCCGACCACTCGGATAGGTCACCTTGCACCGATCTGCATACCTTCACGCCATTCAACGTTAACGAGCTCATTTCTGCAAGCACCGGACTCACAACGTTGTCTGGATCTCTGCCGAACAGCAACACGAGTTGCTTCAGCAGATTCAACGCAGCTGGATGCGGCCAAATCTTATAGGAGGTCGACAGAATCGGTAACAAAGGTCGTGCCTCAATCTCCGGCTGCCTTAAAGCCGTCACGGATCGTTGCGCACACATGTGCATTGCCTCCAGCGTGGCGTTGTCCTGGCTCCATTCGGGATGTGTGATGATCTGATTGAACACTGGCAGCACGCCGTCCAGTACGGCCTTGCCGATCGCACCCTCGATCGTGCTGAAGAACATGGTGGCCATCTTTAGATAATTCGTCACACCAAGCCGTGCAGTAAACAATGGCTGTCCCAACAGCTCCTTGATCTTTGTCACACATAATCCCAGCGTTGCCTCCAGGTGCAACAGTTGCTCCTCCATAGAAGACAACGCATTAAGTAATTTTCCAGCCGCATACATGAGTCGCAAACCTTCTCCACCACCAGGCTCGACATTCGGTAATGTCTGACTGATAGTGTGAAGAATAGATGGCGCATAAGGGGCGAGATATGGCCCGCACTCTCTCGTTAGATCCTTCAGTGCCATACTCGCAAACGGTGCTGTCATAGGTCCCCTGGTCAGTCCCTGAGTAACAAGCTGTAAGACTTTTTCTAGCCAGGGCTCAGGATGCTCCCCTATCCATTCGGCGTATGCGCCCAGTGTTGAACAGGCACAAATTAGTACCTGATGATGAAATGAGTCAAATATTTATGTTATTATACACTCAGTAAACGAGAATGGATTAAAATGGATTGAAATTTTGTCATCCGAATGCGTATTTTAAATAGCGAAAACTTTTTTTTTATTCAATTGACATTTACTTCATGCATTCCTATAAATGAATAAAAATGCATTCAAAATTGAAAAGCATTCGTTCTAACATTCGTGAATCCATATTCCTGAAAGTCTGAATCCATTTCAATCTATTCTCGTTTACTGGGCAGATATATTATTTTTAGAAAAAAATCATCAAACTAGCTAGAAATAAATTATGTTTAGAGTTTGCAAGAAGTATTGCAATTAATCATTGTTTTTAAGAATGATCGTACGTACCTCTTCGGGATAAAGATGATAAGGTATGTGAACGATAATCAAGTTTATCAGCGCAGGAATGTAACAGTATTCCTGAGTACCGACGCTCTCGGATAAAGCTTTGAAGGCGTGTAACGTTGATTCTATGTGAGTCCATGGTGAATCTTCCAAGCTCAATTTTTGCCCGAGAAGTGCCAGCAAATCACTGCCGAGAACACTGTAACAATAGTCCAATGTGTCTGCCACGTCCTGCCTATAACATCTGAAGAGCTCGCGCTCATCCGCATTCCCTCTCTCGCTCGGAGACGTGGGTAGCGTTGATTTTCTTAGCAACGCCTGAGCCAGTCGGAAATAAATCGGCTTCAACGCTTCCAAAGCTCGGTTTTCTAACGGTTGATCTAACGTAGCAAGATCGTCCTGTAACGCGTACCAAAATCCAAACGGGATACAGCTGCGCGTTTCATCGATAGGATAACGTCCTTCTAGTTCCGAGCACTCCAATAATAATTCGATCAATCCCATGGCCGTCCATGTATGCGCCTCGTTAGAATTCTCAGCCAGAGCAATCAGAAATGCTCGACTGTGAGTTTCTCCAATGGCGGTTAATATCTCGCAAAAGAATTTTCTATTGTACTGCTTCGCTAACAATACTAAACTCTTGGCCCATTCCCAGAATGTCTGTGGCCGTTTATGAAGCTCGTAGTGCGTTACAATCATAATTAAACAATCTTGTACTATATCCCAACTCTTGATGTTGTCATCATCACCATGATTCTCATCTCTAACGAAAAGAATTGATATTTTATTTAATAATTCAATAATCCGCATATATTATATCATTTTTTCTATTGCTATGCAATTAAATTTAATCCTGCTGATCTGGTTCAACATATATTAAATAATAAGAATCTCATTTTTAGACCGAAGATGTGAGGATACAATCGATAAACTAGAAGTCTGTACTGTAAATAAATTTAGTGCGAAAAATATTACCTCCGCCGGGAGTCGAACTGTAAATTTATTTATAGTTTTTCAGCAACATCTTGCTAATATGATGCTGTGCATCAAAATTGTCAATTAATTTAATTCGTATTATTCAGTAGTTTAATTGCGTTTATAAGTCCGAAAAACTAAATTCGGCGCGCAGTTTGAAGGACTACAAATATGATATATATGCAAATTATAGCATACATATAATTCACATTAAAAATTATTTCAAGCATTAAAAGATCTAGCTTCGACCGGTATAGGCTTCTAATTTATCGAATATATTAAATAATTGATAGATTACATAAAAGCCCATTTAATTATTTATAATTGTTTACCTCAAGTAACATAAAAGACTATATTATCGCTTAACAAAACTTTGTAAAGATGCATAAGGGAATCTAGTTTTCTCACACTATGATCCAAAATATAATTTATTTTCTTATCAATATTTTATTTAAAAACTTTTTTTTGGTATTTTTAACTTTTCATCAATGTAAGATTTTTCTGTGAAATTTTATCTTTTTAGGGCTTTTTAATCATGTTGATCCAAACAATATAATCGTATAATACATTTGTATACAGCAAGATTAACGATATTCATTGTTTTTTTCAATACAACTTACTTATTAGGTGCATAGTGACCTGCAGCCACTAATAAATAAGGATAGATTTGGCCACTAGTTTCTAAAGGTAATTGGCCGATCTTAAGCCATAATTGAGCGCATTCCAGTCCTAAGAAATATAATATACCATCGTTGCCTTGAGAATCCGGGTTACACATTGAAAAGACCTGCTGCAAGAACCAGGCAGTTTGGCACCAACTGTTGACAAGAGCTTCCCGTAGTTTGGCATTCTTCGCTTCGTGTCTCTTCTGATACTGAAATTAATCACAAGTTTATCGGTTTAAACTCATTAAAAAGCAAAAATTAAGTAACTCCACTTGTATACATTTTATTTTACCTCAACAGGAAGCGTTGAGAGCACTCGAAGCAGTAATTCTAACGCAGATGGAGAATCATAAGGTAAAATGTCGAGCAGTTCGTCGACTATACTTCTATCACGTTCCCTGTTTTCTGCACTGTAAACATTGGCCACAAATGCGGCTAACTGAAATCAGCATATATTAAATAATTATTAAACTGTATGAATTCCAATACAACAGAATTCTAAAAATGGACATTCAGAGGACATTCTATGTTCTAAGAACGTCCCCAGGACATCCCTTGGAGAACTGTGTTATGTAGAAACCCAATAAAATACATGATATTCCTAGAATGTTATAAGAATATTACTTATCCCTTTTAATATTCATACAACATTCTAGGAATAGTGTGTATTATAAGGAAGCTCTATTTAATTATTTACAGTATGTTCTTTTTTCTTCAAATAACAAAGAAGAATATATTACCGCTTGACAAAGTTTTGTAAGGATGCATAAGGGTATATTAGGTCTTTTCACACTATTGAGCAAACGTTCCCTTAACACCGGATACTCAGCTTCAGGCACTTCATTCCATTGCTTGGATATCTTAGCGTGCAGAGTAGTTGCCGCAAAAAATTGCACCTCGTATGACTGCAAAGATAAAGGCTTTATCATCAAAGAAAAAAAAAAGATAATGAAATCCATATCGCGTTCAAAGTATTTGTCATATATTTTTACAAATTATGTGATATGATTTATCATCGCTCAAAATATTTCCACTACAACCACTTTCAAGAGCAACGTAAAGACTGTTGTTTTATTATAACTTTAATACTTCTGGAGTAACCAGTTAAAACATCACGAAGTTTCGCAAAATACAGAGATAGGAAGACTTAAACAATCCTGGAATGTTTTCCATTTAATGACACAAGTTAATACAAACATCATTCTATCTTTCTTGATATTCAACGATTAACAAAGACAGGAATGATACTTGTGTCACCAAATGAAAAGCCATCCTGGCTGGCGTAGGTACCTTGGAAGGATCTAGTAGTTGCCACACGAAGTGCCAGGCCTCGGGCGAGGTTTGCACTTGCAGAAGCCACGAGTGCGCCTCGTTGCTGCCTGCTGAGTAAAATTGCCTGACCGCGTCGTCAACGATCGTTGCATAATCCATACCAGGTGTTTCGTGCAACACGTTTGCTTTGACAGCGTACTCGTATCCGTTCTTCTTATTAGGGCAGGTCGCACACGAAGACCAACACGATGGCTGGGACTTCGTGATTGACGTTCGTACATTTAACACGTCCCACCGATCGTGCGTCTTTACGATCTCTTATCATTTTACTCTTCCGAAAATTCGATCAGGCGCAAATATTTTCCATCTGTACAGTGACACACAACCTAATCTAACCTGATCCTCATCTAACCTGATTCCACCTCGTTCTTCAGCTGGAAACACAATGGGCATCGGCAATAGACACAGGGAACAGGGAATAACGAGCCGTCCAATCAGAGCTCTGGGATATAATAACAAACTTATACCTCAGAGCTCTGATTGAACGGTTCGTTATTCCTTGTTTTCTATGCCTATTGAGCTGCGTTCGGAAATATCACCTGGGTACCCCCAAGGCGGCATACCTAACAACACTGCCCCCATGGGGTGTCATGGGATGCATTCAGTAGGCATATTCAGCAGACTCAACAGTTGAATGAGCGCTCGCTGCTATTGATGTATTCTTCTAGATCTAAAATTCTGATTGGATGAGCTAAAAGAATACACCAATAACAGCAAGCGCTCACTCTACTGTTGAGTCCGCTGAATGCGCCCAGTACTACAACCGCTCACTGAGCGCTCAGTGAGCTCTTGCATCTGATTGGCATATTCCATTAAGGTCGCAGCACAGACTCTTGCATAACGCATAACGCATAGTGCATAAGCGAATCAACTGCATAATCAGAATCTTTCCTTTCTTCCCATTCCATGGAAAAGAAGAATTTCGATTCCCTTATGCACTATGCATTATGCGTTATGCAAGAGTCTGTGCTGCGGCCATTAGAACTAAAGGTCACAGCACAGACTCTTGCGTAACGCATAACGCATAGTGCATAAGCGAATCAACTGCATAATCAGAATCTTTCTTTTCCTCCCATTCCATGGAAAAGAAGAATTTCGATTCCCTTATGCACTATGCGTTATGCGTTATGCAAGAGTCTGTGCTGCGGCCATTAGAACTAAAAATATAGACCAAACAGATTCAAGAGTACTAAATGCACCCATAATACACTGGGGCACTCGGGTGATATTTCCGAACGCAACCTTGCCTATTGTGTTTTCAGCTTTCTTCTTCTTTTTCGTCGGTAGATGGCTCTGTCCGACTAACTCGTTTGCGTGTCCTTTCTTTCTCGGAGTCAGAAAGTATGTTCTTTTTCGAAGAATTCTGTCTCACTTTAACTTATTGTACCAGTTCAGAACTTGGAGTTGAAACAGAACAGATCTACAGAGTTTTCTGCGCAGATGCTCCAAAATGCTCGCTCGACGCTCGACGCTTGCGGCTTGCATGACGCTTGTTTGCTGAATAGTCTACCATGTGATGAGTGATTAGTCAATTAAATGTTTTGAAAGCAGTTGTAGCAATTTGTTGATTGTAGTGAGACCAAGTGAGACTCTGACCGTACTCTGTTGTACTCAGGCTCCCCAAAAAACGATCGTAACGAAAATGAATCGAAAGCCAGCCACATGGTTAATGAAGCATTGCAAAAAAATTGTAAAATCTGATGGTGTTTATTTGAAATGTGAATGCTGTATAAAAGATTCATATGATGTTTTCTTCGATGATCATAATCTAATGATATTACATTTATACGAAAAGCATCATATATCAGAACTAACCAAATACCGACATCGTGAACTTCTAGAGGAATGTTTTGATATTAAGCGTTTATCACAATGTGAAATTGGAATATGTCATGTGGGTAGTTGTCGAAGAATGACTATTTGTCATAACAGTAATGCTTTCCCTTTACTGAGTCATTTGGTCATGTATCATACACACAGAGAAAAATTTAGAAAAGTAACGAGTATAGAAATTGGACGGCAAATACTGATGAATTACTTCATATTAAATACTACAGCGAAATGCTCATTTTGTTGGAAATATTTACCCTTGGAAGGCTTAGAATCAGATCCTGCTGAACTGATGTCCTTAAGTACTCACTGGAACAATCATTATAAGTATGAAAAAAAATTTTTTTATCTCCCATAACGCATGGAAATAAGATTTTATGCATTCTGTTTGTTTTGTTTCAACAATTTCATAATAATTCGAAAAACATAAATGATATCATGATTAGAATTGTAATTGCAAAGATGTATTTTCATGAAATTGTAAATTGATGTTATATAAATACCCTGATATATAAGTGCTCTTAGAAGAAAAAGATATTTTTTATCATAAGTAGACGTCATTGATGTCTTCCGGCTTGAAATTTATAGTTTCCTCCGATCGTTAAAAAAAAAAGAAATTTGCTCCCATTACATGTAATGGATATTAATTTTTATTAAATATTTCTATTTATTTTATTAAATATTTATATTTTTATCAACATTATTATGTGATTAATATTTTATTGATACATACATTCCATGCCGGTCACCGATAATCCACACATCATAGTGGAAAAGTCATCTAAATTTAGCATGGCACGGAACGTATTAAGTATAATAGCTGGTATAAAACAATAATTAAACTCACTATTAAACAATATTATGAATTTTATAGAATTGCTCCTGATCGACCAAATAAAGTGTCCATACAAACAGAACTACAAAAAGCAGAAGAAAAATTAAAAAGACGGAGAAGTCATGATTCAGAAATTAAAAAAACATATTCTGCAAGTAAACTTGTGGATAATATTGAAAAAAAATGCATCCGACCTAAGCTAATGAGGGATTATAAAATGACGTATGTGTCAGATTTTGTAGGACAATGTATAATTTGTTTAGAAAATGTTGTATACAATGGCGGTGATTACCTTATAAGAAACCATTGGGAAATGTATCATGGACCTAAATCTAACATATATAAAGACGTAATACAAAAAAGAGAAGTACGTCAAGTATTAAATAAGTACCAGATAGATGGAAGCATGGCAAAGTGCTTCAAATGTAATGCAAAAATGGACTTGGAAGAAAACATTAAAACAAAACTGATCCCATTACTTTTACATTGGCACACAGGATTTCATAGTAGGTATGAAAAAAAGTAGAGTTTATACTTGCCAAAATGGGCGAAAGTCGATTTTATTTCACTCGTTTTGTTTCTATAATTTCATAATAATTTGAAAATAGCGACAATATTACGACTAGAATTCGTTTAAATTACTTTCCATTTTATTATTTTGACAATAAGAAGAAACATAATTATAAAATAATTTCCGATATATTATACATAGATATGTAATTATAATACGTATATAATGCAATATTAGTATATTGGATTTTTTTCTTTATCTAGTTTGGGAATAAAACGGAAGAAGAGACAATTAAAAAATCTACGACAAAAATTGAGAATAGGAGACACAGTAAAAAATATAGAAGAAACATGGCAAAACTTTATCTGGCAATTACTCGAGAATCAGGAAGAACGCGCCCCTAATAAGTAATTATTCACTTGTCTTATATTTGATAACAAACGAATATTAATTTTTCAATAAAAATATTTATATTATATTATGAGGAAACATAATCATTTGTATGATATTATTATACTGTTTTATATTATTTATAAACTAATCGCTCACGGAGTACTTTTTCTAGTTCTATATTTCTTAGAACATAAAAGTACAAATTACCAATTTATATGTATTTTATAAATGTTAAAGGATTGATATCTATACTGAATCTTAAAAATGACAATTTTGATGTAATAATTGAGTAAAAAAAATACGTACTTCTAATTAAAATACTAAGTATTCCATAATATTTTCTGTTGTTTAATAAAACGTAATAATTTCTATTTTTTTTAATGATATGTAAATACAGTCCTGGACCAAGCACTTTGAGAGATAATGAGATTATAACAGAACAAAGTAAAATACGAAACACTACGGCGCAGAATCCTTCGATCTCGACTCCACCATCCAAACGAAGGAGGAGAAATTAGGAGAAGAAATTAAAGCAATGATGCTGGTAATTATTCGCTTTGTTTACATCGCACAAATTTATATCACGTGAAGATTAATCTCGCGTAAAGGAGGCACGGCAGTGTCTCTGCGCGCGGCTTAGCGCCGAGACATTACCAGTGTCTCCAGATTATGTAACTTTTTCTCTACCCCAGAAATGTGAAAAATTAAATTCTCTTTCATTGAAGCTAGAAAAATTTTTCACATTTCACGTTTTGTACCATGTGGAAAAAGATACATGATGATTGAAGAATTTTTTAATTAATATCTGTTTTATATGATTATAAGATGTGTTACGGTGCTAAAATTGTTTGCTGTAGCACTGTACGTACTGAAATATTTTAGTAACACCAAGAAATAAACAACTCTTTTACAGATTTTATAATTATTTTTAATAATTTTAATAATTTTATAATTATATTTTTTTTTTAGTTTTTTTAAATTGATATACAGTACATGTTTTGAAAGAAATTAAATCTGACAGAAGCGAGCACACGCAATTGATATTATAAGGAATACAGAGTAGATATTTAAAATTTAATTTGACCCCTCCCTTAAAATACAATACTTTTGTACAATTTATGCTCTTGCTTGCAACAGCTCTGAAAAGAATAATAATAATTAGTAATCGAATGAAATGTATAATTAAAATATTTTACAAAATTAATTACACCAAGTACTCTTTTTATATATTCATCATTTTTTTACAGATTCAGATTCAATTGAATAGACAGCATCATGATGAATTCTGGTGTGGCTATGAAAGCGTTTTACAGAAAAGTAGCATCTCCATATTTAGTTGGGAGGATTTATCAAAGAAAAAAATAATTCTGATAAGCGATTATCGTAATAAGATCATAAGAATCAAATTATCTTTTTTATAAATATAAGCTATATTGATAAAATAAATATAATCTATATTATATAATCTATAAACGCTAAGGAAATATTTAGTTTGAAAAGTATTAATATAGCATTATCATTTTTGCGTAATAATGTATTGAAAGTGTGTTAAAATCGAATGCTACATTTGCGTTTCTTGGAAAATTGGCATGCGATAAATAGAACATAGTAACTGAAGAATGTGGACTATAAAAATTAATGTATCAAGTATATCCTTTTGTGTTTAACAAAATTAATAATTAAAACAAATATAATATAGCCAATCAAAGCTAAAATCATGAAATTATATTTATCAGGGAATAACTATAGTTGTTTTCCATTTACACACAAGTGAAACTGAGTCTGAAGTGAGTTGAGTATTTTATACTCAGATCAATGGCGTCACTACTTGCTTACTTTAGTAAAAAGTTATCACATGTCAACACAGGTTCATAATCACTTTGAAGTGAGTTTACGAAACTCACTAAAGCATACTCTCGATCTTATGCAGATTATAGATAAAAACTCGGTTGAATCTCACTTGTCAGAATGCAAAAGGAAGGTGCGTTCAACTGAGTTATGACGTCACAAGTGAGAATTATCTGAGAATCGGTGTAAATAGAAAGCAACTAATATCTGCAATAACTAGTACTTTAATAACAAAAGTTAGATACAATATGGTTTATTTGGAGTGGCCGAATAACGTGATTTATTTTATTCAATGTACACGTTGTTTATTATGATTTTATTCCTGTTTTGTTGGCATTAATTTATATTTGTATATTAATTATTATTTCTGTTTTACAGCATTATATACAAATAACTTAGGGCATTTCTTATTCATATTAATAATGTGTTTAGTATATATTTGAATGTATTATATACTATATATTAATATTTTATGATAAAAAAAGTCTGTCACACATCGTTCATTCAAGGTTCCATTTGCTTACAAAATGATTGCTTACAGTTTTGTTTGCATACAACCATATTGCACACCACATTGCACACCACATTGCACACCACATTGCACACATTACATTGCTCACACGACTGTACTCCACACAGCACGTTGCACACACGATCATATTGCACACATAAAATAAGAAAATCGTATTAACACTTTGTACACATATCATTACTGACGAATCCGTGTTAAATCGCGATGTTCAAAATGGATGTGCATAGGTACATACAGAACAAAAAATTTTTCTATATTTTATTTTATTTATCGAATTTTTGTAAATTTTAGAATATATTTACATTATATAATCATTAGAGTGCTCACAATGAGTACTGTACATTATTTAGTATCATTGAAAAATTTGACAAGTATCATTCTTATAACACTGCGGATTATTGCATGGAACTGAAAGTAGCTCTAGGGCTTAAAGTAGAACTTGTGATGGTGTAAGGAAATATATCCTCTCCGTTACCTGCTGCTCCGTATTCTCTCAGTTTGTTCAACGTGACTATCCCACCGAAAAAGTTAGAATAATGATAGTTGAAATTCTCAGAATCGCGTTACTAGCAACTTGCGACGGCTGTACTCCACGACGCATTTCCTCCACTGCTAGGAAACTGTAAAGAATATTCAATTTAATTTCGACAACTGTATTGCTAAGATACTATATGTTACACTAGATATCAATTTTTAGTTACTATATAAATTTTAAAAATTAAAGTAAGAAAGGATTAAAATCAAAATAAAATGTATAAACTTATATTTTAGTTTATTAAAATATATTTGGAAAATAAAAGTTTGTATTAAAATATAATGTCACCTCAGCAAAAATCACATCATAATATCTTCATCACCGGTACCAACATCCTGATCAGCATATGCACCGCCTCCTACAACAGGAGAATTCCCGACACAACCAGATATCTTATGGTTGACACCATTTGTGGACGGCTACCTTACGTCTCTGTGCGTCTATTACGACTATACCGATTGTATCACGACTTCCTTGCTTTATTGAAATCAATTACTCTCACCAACGCTATGATTTCAATTACTGTCTCCAACTTGTTACTTGCAAAATTCGTACTTTATCGTTTGCCCGATCTACCCATTTTAACGAATTTAAGGTTTAATACATGTAAAAAACATAATAAAACTGTAATAGATCGCTTCAATAGGTCAAACCTAGACATCTAGACCAATCTAGACTGCGTGTTTTTTCTATATAGAGCCTATACGTGTTCAATCGTACAAAATATCCAAAAAGATATTAGCGCATCAAAGTACTACCAAAGATGATCGTATGGAACCAGAATTTAGATAACTAATTCATAATATAAATAGAGAAAAAGTAATGTGAAACTTTTTAAATTCTGTTATAATTAACATCTCTTGTAAAAGGTCTTTAATTTGTTCTTAACTCAAAGTTATGAAACAATTATCGACTGGTGCGACCTCGGGTGCGACTTTTTTGTTGACAACTGATATTTATATATTATATCAACATTTTTTCGTATATTTTCTATGTCAAGTTTAATGTAGTTTAAAATTCATGAATAACAAGATTATATCTCAAATTAATTCTTAAGCCTCTGTTCTTTTATTTTATGAAGGTAAATAAACTTGAATAATTATCACTTTGAAGTTTGAACAGATATGCAAATTAACAAGTTTCGTCATATCCATCATATTGCGGATAATTGCTGCATTGAACGAAATATAACTTAGGGCCTAAAGTAGGATTTGCAGCATAATAAGGAAACCCCAACATTCCGTTACACGCCGCTCCGTATTCTCCTTTGTTGTTCAACGCGATCACCCCGCCGAAGAAGTTAGGATAATGCTGAGCGATTCTGCTTATCGCCTTCTTAGCAGCAATGTTTGGCGGTGCACCATTACGCATTTCTTCTACCGCTAGAAAGCTGCAAAAAGTACTCAATTTAATTTCAACAATTGTATTGCTAAGATACTACATGTTATACTAGACATTAACTTTATTTATTGAACAAATTTAAAATTAAAGTAGGAAAATTAAAACCAAAATAGAATGCATACAAATTTATATTTTAGTTCATTAAAATGTACCTAAAAAATATATATTTATAATATATAAGTAATAAAATGGCTCAATAAAATTAAAATAATAATAATAAAATAGAAGGGCTACGAGCCAAGTAATAACCTTTTAATATTCAAACAATACATACATATGTTTCAACGCCAATCGGGTCATTATCAATGTGTTGAAAATAAACATGAATTTTAAACAAGTGACATTCTTTAAAAACAAAGATTTTGAAGAGATTAAAAATTTACTGTCTGTTCAGATCCATTGTATTAATTTATTGTGTCTTGAAATTCCCGATCGCCAAAAGTGCAACCTTGATTTATTGATTCGAAATATTAGTCATTTGCAAAAGTTTCTGTTACAAATCTTGTCTTGTGGAAATCGATCATATTCTAAATTAATAACATAAAATATAACTAAATAAAATTCGAATTACAAAAAGACAAAGTACATCATTATAAGTATATCATCATAAATTAGTCGCAGTTAAAGTATAAAAATACACTGATATATAAAAGACAGAAACCATGTATATTAATATAATTCGCAATCGAAGTACAAAATTATACATAATTATAAGAATATAGTGTCAATTAAATATATATTTATATTGGGTTTCCAGCAAAAGACACAAATGACACAGTACAATAGTGACTCATTACATCCTTGTTTGCTAATGTTAAACAAAGATGAAATAATCACTGCATTACACTGTGTCTTTCGCTGAAGGGCATCAATTAATACGTATAATGTTACCTCGGCAAAAATCGCATCATAATATCTCCGTCGCCGGTACCGGCAGCTGCACCGACGTCCTGATCGGCATATGCGCCAGCTCCTGCGATAGGCGAATCCCCAACGCGTCCTGGTATTTTATACTTGGCGCCATTCGTGGATGTTCCAGCTGCTACTCGTTTCTGTGAGTCTATCGCGAGTATACCGATCGTGTCATGATTTTCCTCGTTTCCTGTTAGCACGTTTTCGTCATCTTCTATGTTGTTCGGGCGATATGGTCCACAGCTACTTATTGGATTCGGTACAACATTCTAGATACAGCAAGAATATCTAAGAAATAATCATAAGATGAAATGTGCTGAAAGAACATAACTTCTCTTTCAATACCTTCCAAAAGTTGGGTTGACATTTGTTTGTCTTCCACTGTGTCCACATCTCCTTGGACTCGTCTGTTTGCAAAGATTCCTGCTTGAATCCCATATTCACAGCAAAATCTGTTGCCAAGCTCCCAACCAATAAGGAATGCTTTGTGTGTTCCAGCACTTTGCGAGCAACCGAAATGGCATTCTTCACATTCCGCAGTCCTCCTACTCCTCCTACATCCATCGTTGTTCTATCAAAAAGAATACCTTTCTTGAATGTAGTATTATTTAATGAAACAAGAAAGCTATTTTTTTGTTGCTTCAATTGCCTTTACCCATCCATAATTATAGCATCTAGCGTAGTTTCTCCAGATTCATCCGGACTGCCGCCAAATCCCACAGTCTTCCTGCATTGCTGCTCCTCGCACAGAGAACATCCTTCTTCTATCGCATCTAGAGCACTTCTCTTCTGATTATGTATTACATCCCATGCTTAAATAATAATTAACAGTGTCTTTAAATTAGCAGAGACTCTAAATATCTTTCACTCTTAACAAGTTGATACAGTTAGATATTTCAATATACCTTTTTCCATTGCATCTTTGTAATCCCAGGTGATCACTATCACAGGATAGCTATTGTTAAGAGTGCCAGGATTCTGTTTGTTAATTGCATTAACGAGCGAGTAAGCTTCAAGGAACAATAAAATTCCCGCGAAGCTGGCTATCTTCATCTTGCAATTTCTGCGTACAGCTTCTGGAGATGCACAGTGTCTACAGAGACATTAAATGACATTGATTTATATATGTAATAGAAAGCATAGAAGGGGAAAGCATGATAAGCAGGAAGTATATGTAGTTAATACTATTGTGCTACAAGTGAATATAGAGTCACTCAGAGATAATAATTCAATATTACTAACAACAGCAACTGCTAGCAACTAGAAATTGCGAATTTTGTCTGTCTGGAAAATACCCATTTAGATCTATTGGACTTTATTTTTAGTATTATTGTAATTGCTCTGAGTAATTATGTTATCATATTGAGTGCGTTCCACATAACGCTCGTAACACTCACGCTCGCAATGATGCTATCACCCGTTCCACTAGCATGAGCGTTGCGATAAGTGGAACGAGTGAAGAACTTATTTATTGAATCGTTATTCGTGATCGATGTGATCTTGTATTTACAGTGGCAGAGAGTAAAATTCGGAAAAATAAGTATGGAGAAATAAAATAAAGTAAAGAAATATGTATGGATAAATAAAAAATAAATAAAAGTATAAAAAATAAATAAAATAAATAAAT
>NW_017257808.1:67061-68738 GCF_001594055.1 Mycetomoellerius zeteki
AAATAAATAAATAAAAATAAATAAAAGTATAAAAAATAAAGTATGGAGAAATAAAATAAAATAAAATAAGTATGGAGACGTTTCTTTTTTTTTTTGTAAGAGAATCTCATATTCTTCATCAGAACTACAGCTACTTTCACTGGGGGAGGGGGGGGGAGAATAATTCTTCAATATCTGTACAACGGATACAATTGTAATCTCTGCCATTGTAATATTCGGCATTGAGTGTGAGCGTTAAAGCGAGTTGCGAGCGTTAAATGAAACGCACCCATGATGACTAGTGACGTCAACGCTCACGCCGACCCACCTCCTTAGTGCGGGCGTTGTGAGCGTTCATTTTTATCACCTGAAGTTGTTCACTTATAGCGTCCGCTGGCGTCGTGGACGATAAGTGGAATAGCACGAAGAGCGATCTGAGCGTTACGAGCGTTATGTGGAACGCACCCATTGTCGACGTTTCTTTAACAGGTGCATTAACCATGTAAACATGAGTCTCGTGAGACTACTCGAGGGGGTCGGACGTGTCTCCTCTCGTCTCGGATGTTACGTCACCTCGATTATATTTTTGAAAAGCGTGGTGGCCGCCTGGCCGGCTTCAACTGTGCAATTGCATTACAATACTGACAGTCTCTTCATTCGTCTGGACGTGCATCCGTGCGGCATAGAAACGTCGTAGTCGCAGGCGTCCAGTGTCTGAGGGGACGCCTAGCCATTTCCATTTTAATTGTATCATCTTTTTATTCTACCTGCCCGGTTCGAAGTGGTCGGTGCATTGCATTCCGATTCTACGATTCATCCAATTCCGAAGAAAAAAGAAGAAGATCCGAGAAGCGACAAGTTTACCTCGACGATGAGGATCAGGGCTAATAATTGCAGAAGAAGAGGAAGAGAACCATGTAAACATTGCACCAATGCACACGTGTCTGATCATATACAGGGTGTCAAAAAAAGGTAATTACGGAGATGACGGCCGACCTCACCGATTTTAATGAAATTAGGCTCATTCGATGCGTTTTTGCATGAAACGAACGAATCTGGCAGAAATAAGCGTCGCTCTGCCCCGCGAACCGAGATATTTAGCGTTAAAGTTCACGACCGTTCAGGTTAGGAAATCTGTCATACCGACTCGATATAAGCGCTATGAGTATGCCTTTTCATGCTCTGTGACTTAATGCGCATGCGTTTAGCGATTCTTGGGTCCAATAGTGCACGAAATTTAAAATCAAATTAAAAAATGAATTAGTTACTTGTGCAATGTTTCTATTATACATAGTTCTATTCCAAATAAATCACCCATGTGGATAGTGGAGTGTGTAGACAGTAATGCTTGGGTTCAGGGCGGCAAAGCCGCCCCGAACAAAACAAAAATAACATATCCTACCCGCTTGGGGCCTAACTGCGTGGAAGTTACAGCTGAGACAGTGTCCGCTTGGAATATTCTTAACCCATGAAGACAGTGGGGTGTGAGAACAGTCTTTTTAGAGGCAGTAAAAACCCATTTGGAATATTCACGCCCCGAATTCCAAATTTTTACTGCCTCTAAAAAGACTGTTCTCACACCCCACTGTCTTCATGGGTTAAGAATATTCCAAGCGGACACTGTTTCAGCTGTAACTTCCACGCGGTTAGGCCCCAAGCGGGTAGGATATGTTATTTTCTTTTTGGTTCGGGGCGGCG
>NW_017257808.1:68925-69250 GCF_001594055.1 Mycetomoellerius zeteki
CGACGCTTATTTCTGCCAGATTCGTTCGTTTCATGCAAAAACGCATCGAATGAGCCTAATTTCGTTAAAATCGGTGAGGTCGGCCGTCATCTCCGTAATTACCATTTAGACGACTGGTTAATAATATAATTAATTTTAATTAATTAATTATTTGATTTTTTGGTAATTATTCAGAATACCTCCCTCACCTCCGATTTCGATGAAATTAGGCTTATTCGACGCGTTTTTGCACAAAACGAAAGAATCTGGCAGAAAAAAGTGTCGCTCTGCCTCGCGAACCGAGATATTTAGCGTTAAAGTTGACGACTCTGCAGGTTAGGAAATC
>NW_017257808.1:70673-86530 GCF_001594055.1 Mycetomoellerius zeteki
AGCACTACACATAGGCTGCGTTCGGAAACGTCGCTCGGATGCCTCCGATGCCTCGGATTCATCTGTCCTCGTTTAACATTTAATGTTAAAGAAGGACAGATGATGAATTCGAGGCATCGGAGGCATCCGAGCGACGTTTCCGAATGCAGCCATAGTCGGTATGACAGATTTCCTAACCTGCAGAGTCGTCAACTTTAACGCTAAATATCTCGGTTCGCGAGGCAGAGCGACACTTTTTTCTGCCAGATTCTTTCGTTTTGTGCAAAAACGCGTCGAATAAGCCTAATTTCATCGAAATCGGAGGTGAGGGAGGTATTCTGAATAATTACCGATTTTTTTTCATATGTACAACTGATAAGCGATAACTATATGGAAAAAGATTAATGCAGTTTTACAACAGGATATAGATTTCCTGCTAAATATGCTTATTTATGAAATGTGTGTATGATAAATAATCATGCATCAATAATGCTTAAATTTAATATAATTACATATTCTTTAATATTGTACCAACAGTCCAAAAAGTGTGCACCAACAATATCGATAATGTCGATATTCTACTATTATCAACAGTAGAGAAAATTTTATTAATGCAATTTCAATAATATCAATATTCTACTATTATCTTGAATTTGTTATTCCAGACAATAATGCAAATAATACAATTCTAGGTCCAGGGTCCACCTGATAACCACAAAACTTTATTTAGAACTGGCTATCTTTAAGGGGATGCTGGAGCCGCCTGTATTACCGAAAAAACTAGCGTTTTTGATGTTTTTGTTCCTGTCGAATTTCTTCGTAATGGTTTCACAGAATAAAAATTGCTTTTTCACTTGTTATTGGTGTATTCTTTTAGCTCATCCAATCAGAATTTCAGATCTAGAAGAATACATCAATGGCAGCGAGCGGTCACTCAACTGCTGAGTTTGCTGAATGCGCCCTATGATTGGTCAATTTCTTATGACTTACGACATTTACGACTTGCTCCGCTTATTATCTCCATTGTAAACGGCCCTCTATAAAAGAACCCATGTTCTGTGTATTGCCATGAGTAGAACTTGACACTTGACACATCGCACGCCGCAGAATAATACACAGAAATTAGGCGTGTCTGTAGTGGTCTCGTTTTTAATTTTCATTGCAAAGCCACATCTTCCACTTAATATGAATGAATTTCAATGACGACACCTCGCTCACCAGACGTCCAGACACCATGTGTGCGAGATAGTGATCATCTGTAGGAATTGTCAAGGAGGAAGACGAGAGATCTGTCAAGACAGATCGTACAATAATCGTCGTTTAACGTTAATTAGTCAGAATACCTCGAGCGTGTACCAAGCACCTCGGGTATAATCTACTAATTGGACAAATTATCTCTTTCGACTGTGCGAAATGTCGTTCAAAAAGGATCTAAAGTTGCTCGTGAAGCCATACTATTTGATAAATATCCTCCTCAGTGTTTCCTACATCATCGCCAAACGCCTTCCTGTAGCTTGTAATTATATATTTGCTCAAGACGGCTGCGAATTCGATGGGGTAAGTGATGCTAATTTGTAGGCGATATGATTTTAACCAAGGTTATGCCGTACATTTCGAGATCATGGAGTCGATTGTGTATCTTGAAATGAGGTGAGAATTACAAAAGTGAGCAAATTCACTAGTTATTGACCAATTAAATTATGAAGTTTAATTAAATGAAATTTAATTACTATTCTAGTAAATTTGCTCATTTTTTATTTTCACCTCATTTCGAGATACACAATCAACTCCCATGTTTACACGAAATTTTTTTGTAATGTTTACGTTGTGTTACACAAATCTTTTTTATATGACAATATATAAGCAATGTAAAATATGTAAATTATAAATCAGATAATACAGAAGAAGTAATTAAATTTTATGATTGATGATTTATCTGACTTTAGTAACGATATAAAAAATGTGAAACAAAAGCTCAGTGCAATGATAAAGAATATGGGTTTTGATGATCCATGGATTGTTTATATAAATGGTACATAAAATAGTTTAATTTTATATTATACAGGGTGACATTCAATCGATGTTAAGCATATGTTTATAAATATCAAATACCAACGATATTCATTACTTTCAACCTTAGAAGTTCGTGAAGGATAACCCTACTGAAAAAAATCACTTCACAAAGTTACATAACGAAATCATGTAATTAAAATAAGTAAATCACATAATGGATTGTTCCAAATCAAATTCACGTAATGATTTGGAACAATTCATTATCTGATTTATATATTTTAATTACATGATTTTGTTATGTAACTTTGTGATATGATTTTTTTTCAATAAGGATTGTATACGAGCGATTGTATGTGAATACGTTTATATATTCGAAATAAAGGGATTATACATTACAGTAGAAAATGCTTTATAACTCAGAAATAAATGATTTTTGAAATACTGCTTATTAAAACTTTGGTTTGTTTTCAAGAGTACTACATATTCCTAAAGTTTTATATCATCTTTTTTAAACACCCTGTATACACATAGATGTAGATTATTATATTTTATGCATTACACAATCCTGGTTTTAACTTTTGATTATAACAATGAGCTTAAAGCGAATATTTTTGGTTGATTGTACAATCTATATGATTGATATTATGAGATTCCAAATTGTAGGTAAAAAAAACTTTGAACCTTCCTTTGTCAATCGCCACAAGACAGAGATTTACTTGCGTTTTATACTTTAAACAGGACATTCTAGAACTTAGGTTTTCATAGTTGTAGATGAGAATTAATATTCGATTATTTCATTAACTAGTACTTATGTTTTTAGAGGGAGACACAGATTCTCTTTTTCCTCATAACAGTTGTTATGATAAGGACAAGAAAGACTGGCAGCGTAACGATGATAAATTATTTGACATCTAGTTTCATGTATACGAAAGGAGCAAACTTAATCCTGTGGTTCTACGCGGATGTACGGATGGGCATTTTATATGCATTTATTTTTATACGTAAGGAAAGACTATGGGCAAGACCACAATAGACAAATTGTCGGCTAACTTGTATCGTTTATGGAAAGTTTAATATATGTAACTGAGCACATGGATACAATAGAATTAATTTTAATTGTTTCCCATAAACAGCACAACAGTTAGCCAACACTTCACTATCGTGAATTACAGACCATTGTATTGCAAGCCATCTAATAGCACTTTGTGTGCAGTATTCGCATTAGTGTTGCCAGAACCGATGTATCAAGGGCCTGAAAACGTCATTTATTTACGTGGAGCCAACGGATTGCAGGAGGAATTACAACGTGACACCAGAGTGGTCTGGGTAGTAGCATTTTACACTGCGTGGAACCCAGCTTGTGTAACCTTTGCACCGATATTTTCTGAGCTCTCTGCAGAGTAAGCGATTTAATTAAATATATGCCATGGTCCGCAGAATGTGTTTATTTTGCACGTTTTCTTTGCGCTGATCGGATTACTTTTAATTTCTAATTACATATTATATTTATATTTTATTAACATTTAATTTAATTACATATTTATATTCATAATTTTAATTATTTGTTCGATTATTCCTCCTTATATAATATTAAGTATGATTAATTTCAAAATATTACTATCTTATTCTTCAATTAAACAATCAGGATAATAACAAACAGAATAATATTAATCTATATAAAAAAAATTTTTAAATATATATACTTTTTAAATATACGTTTAGATCTACAGTTCTCTATACCAAGAAAATTTCCAGCAGATACAAAATAAACATTCTGCTGAATGTGATTATATATAATCTAATCTCTCTTTCTCTTCATGAGAAAATACTCGGTATGTTTATTAACATTGAAAATAATTGTGATTTAGATACGCATTGGAGAACTTCAAATTCGGTAAAGTGGATGTTGGAAGACATCCAGATGCCGCGGCAAAGTATCATGTCAGCGACGCCAGCACAAGCAAGCAACTACCGACGCTAATACTCTTTAAAGATGGCAAGGAAGTAGAGCGACGTCCATACGCGGATCATAAAGGGAAACTTGTCAAGTTTCTTTTCTCTCTGGTATGTCGTCATTCACATCTAATTTGTTAAACTTCTAACTTATGTAATTCTATCTTATTTATTTGTTTTAATTTTTCAGGACAATGTAAAGGCTGCGTTCGATCTCAATAATATTTATAGTGACTGCAAAAAGAATCCTATCAAAAGAAAAGAAAAGAAATCCTTGAAGGCGGAATAATGAAGTGAAACTTAGGCATTTAATAAGAAACTACAGTTTGTAATTGAGCGAGTTTTAATTAGATGAACTTCTACTGTGTAGAAAACACAACAAGCGCGTTATCTTTATCGAATTCAGATTCTAATTAATCCTCCGTCGGAAAATCATATTTTTACTGCCTTCGTCTGTAATCTGGTTCTTTTTTATTCAATCCAATTTTTTTTACTGTTCTAGGCTTTTAAACAAGTGTGGAAAAATTCAGAACTATTTTTTAATATCTCTATTACCAAAGTTACATTACCATATAGCCTTTTAAGGTAGTACACTATCAGTCAATACCAAAGCGATAATATCAGCCAAAAGTTTGGTCTCATCGCGCGTTCACTGAAAATACCTCCATTCCTGCCAGTGAGAGAGAATTTTTTACTGTGATGTCCAAGGCTGCAATACACCCGGAAAGAAAATGAATACAGATAGACGCAGATGTTGCCAGATGCCGATTGGCTGTTCACTCCCTCCAGTCGCCTCCCACACAGCATGAAATATTTTGAAATATTTTTATGAATCATTTTTGGAAATATTTCAATAAAATATTTAAAAAATATTTCGTTAACATTTGTAAAACGTTTTAGAATATTCCATTGAAATATTTCACAAAAATATTTTAGAAATATTGTAGAATCATAAACATTTCAGGAAATATATCAAAAACTATGATTCATGAATATATTTATATTTTAGAAAGATTTTATGAAATATTTCTAAGTATTTCAAACCTTGCATGAAATATTTCACGGTGTGTGGGGTATTCCTTTTATTTTCTAACAAGTGAGATTTAATTGAATTTTTGCCTATCTGCATAAGATCGAGACCGTGGGCTAGCTATGTGGGCCAAACAAAATCGAAAATTGCATTAAAAAATTATAATTTTTATAATTAAAAAAATTTATAATTAAAAAATTATAAATTTTTTTCACAATATCCGTTTCATGTTCCTCCATCGCATGCTCGTTTTTTATTAACATATCACTGTTAGTTTAGACCCTACAAAAATAAATGCGACATTTTCATGAATTTTGTATAGGCTATAAAAAGTGCAATTTTTAATTATTTATATCTCAGTATTGAAATGATCAATCCCATTGTAATTGCACAAGCGTGTCAAAGTCTTCTAGCACAATATATAGTTTCAATTTCAAGAAATTCTGAATACTTTCATTTCACGAGTGTACTACCTTAACTAAAAAAGAATCTATTTAATCCGACCTTCTTTACTTTGGAGAAATTTGAAAGTAAAATTTTTTTTGTGTCTTGTTTTATTTTGTGTGTATGTACGTATGTTCAATCATTTATATATATGACATTATCACAGATCTTTATAGTAGCATTATGTATAGTGTGTGAATGTGCTAGATATATATATATAAATAATATATAGATATTAACATAAAGTTCAAATATGTACAGAAAGCTTGTTACATGATGTTGCATCGTTTTCCTTTAAAATAAGCTTAATATAGTTGTTGAATAAAAGTTGAATAGCACATACATTCTTCTATTTCACTCTTGTATTATAGAAATATTTGTAATTATTTGCATTTGACGTATTACTTAAAATTAAAACACATTACAAATAATCTTTATAACAAGGAAAAAATTAGAATTATAACGAGAATTTATTACAGTAAAATTAGATAAAATTCTACTCCCTGTTTAATCTAGATTTTCTAAATTGAATTTTAACCGCCAAATTTATTGAGAGGGCGTTAGCGCGCAGCAAACTTTCAGGATAACGCAAAACTTCCGTATTATTTTGTCCGTTATACAGTTCGCGCAATTAATGCCTTCCCTAGTAAAGTCACTAGATTAACAAAGTACCGCGAATTGCCGCCATTTTGGCTCTATGACGCGGTTATTTCAAACTTATGTATGAATGCAGCCAGGTTAGGATTGCACTTTGGATTGCACTTGATATATAAATACATTACCCTAAATGCAATATCTGCACTCGACACCATTTTGGCTCCAAAGATACATCACTTCAATTTTCCCATCGCGGTACTTTATTATCTAGTGATTTTACTTCCCAGTTGACATCACGTCCACTGAGACATCGCGTTTATCTTCTCAGTTATTTTCACGTTCATGGCCGTAGTCGGACAAACCAAACTAACCACGGAGTAATTTTGCTAACCTACATTTCGATGTGTTTCGATGTGGAAATTTTATTTATTTTTAATCACGGAGGTATTTTTAATAAAGAGAATTGAACATTTATATATATATTTATTTATTTATTTCCTCTTACCGTTCGTGGTGCAAATAAACTTTTTCCACTGCTTCCACATTTACAATAAACAACTATGCAGTTAGGCATATTCGGACAAATATATCTAAAAAATATTAATAAAATATTACTCTCTAATAAGAAAGAACAAAATCGAATTTCATTAGTCTAGTAGATTAAACAGCAGTTTCTCCTTAAGTTTAATATTATTTTTATACATAAATACATATGATTTCTATACACGAATTTTAATATTTATTTATTGAATACATACCAAATCAAAACCAACAAGAAATTGGAATCTAAAGCTGATTCTACATTGATCGCATCGCAGCGTCGCAAGCGTGTCGCAAGCGTTATGGTCCAATCAGAATCGAGCTAGCTTGACGTTGATTGGACTGCAACGCTTGCGACGTTGCGATGCGACTAATGTAGAACCAGCTTTATGCGGGGTCTACAATAGAAATCGTAGCGGTCGTAGGGTCTTAAGTCGTAGAAAATTGACCAATCACAGTTGATTATTCTTCTCATATTCGACTGTGATTGGTCAATTTTCTACGACTTAAGACCTTACGACTGCTACGACTTCTATTGTAGACCTCGCATAACACGTTTTTGCCCGCATACGAAATACGACTTGTTGAAAAATACCCTAGTTCACAGTTTTTTCCGACAGGCGCGCTCGGATCAGTTCTTCTATACAGCGCTTTTCCGACACCGTGTTTCGAGCCCATCTTTTTCATGGCCGACCGCTTGGAGCTTGATTTCCTTCTTATTACTCCGTGAGACTAACCAATAGAGATTGGAGAAACTCGCGTATTGTCGATAATTCCGTCTGATTACGATCATGAACGTGAAAATAACCGAAAAGGTAACGCGCAATGTCAAAACAAGGGTGGAAGGCATTAATTGCACGAACTGTACCTACACTTTAGAACACTTCAGAACATTTCTAGAAGAATTGAGAAGAGTTCCATTCGGTTCCATTCAGTTGAAGGCAGGAGTCAATAATTAAGAAGAAGAAGAAGAAGAGAAGTTCCATTTAGATTCAGTTCTATTCTGCTGACTGTTCTAGTCGCTGTTACAAGTTATTAGTGTTGTTTGAGGTCCACGTGCTGTGAACACGTGCTCCAATATTTTAACGTGCTTCAGGAAGAGCAAAGATATTTTTATTCATTCGCTCGCATTTATTTCGTGATGGTCAGTACTAGTTTTGCTAATTGATTTAAACAGCTGATTAATTATGATTTTTCCAATAGATGCAAGATAGATGTGCTCCGCAGTCTCCATCTAAAGTGGAAGATCTCGTGGATAACGAGATGATTGTAGAGGATGATATTGAGGAAGTCATTGATTTGAATGATCCTATTTTTGAAAGCTCGTCGGATGAAAATGAGAATCCACAGACGGAGGATCTTATACAGGAGGATAACGTGGACGATGCCATACGCGTTTTTCGTGGTCACAAGTCTCGTAAGAAAGCTTTTGATCTCCATACAAGACCAATTAACATGCGAGACATTAGATGCCTTATATTTGGTGACACAAGTCTACACAAGTATCATTCTATCTTTGGATGCTTTCCATTTAGTGGCAGAAATCAACACAAACATTAATTGCTTTTCACACAAGTGATACTGAATTTAAAGTTATGTATTTCATACTCAGATAATGTCTTGCTTACTTTGGCGACCAAGTTATTGTATAACACCACAGATTTATAACCTCACTTTTAATATGAGCTAACAAGACTCAGTAAAGCACATAGTCTTGAACTTGTGCAGATTATAAATAAACCGTCAGTTAAATCTTACTTGTCAGAGTTTAAAGGAACATGCATTCAACTGAGTTACGACGTCATAATTGAGAATTATCTGGGTTTTGATATAATAGCGAGTGTCAATAAAGCGTTATATTGGAGTGTAAAGGTAGTGTAAAAGGGGAGTAACGGAAACGTAAACAAAACCTGTAAGAAGCGAAAATTGGAACATAGAACGTAAAGGAAAACTAAACGTTAAAGAACATAAATAAAGCATAGATAAATTCAATCGATAAATTAGAACCCTATATCGGTCGAAGCTAGATCTTAAATGCTTAAATAATTCAATCTTGAATCACTAAATATGATATATATGTACTTTACATGTATATCACACTTGTAGTCTAACAAACTGCGCGCCGAAATATTTCCGGACTAAACGCAATTAAACCACTGTAGTAATCTCGCGAATTAAATTAGATCCTAATAATTAGATCTAATAATTAGATCCTAATTGTGTTGACTTGTCATCAAGTGAAAAGTACCTTTTATTATTCATAGAATGCTAAGAAAGATAGAACAAGGTTTTTATTGACTCATGTCACTAATGTGCTTTCTAGCAAGAGAGACAGTAAATTAACACTATTGCATCATTATATCTTTGTTTTATGTCTAATAAATGATAAAGATAGAATGACACAATAGCTCTGATAGCACACTCCCCAAATGCAACTAATGTAATACAGTGATCATTTCATCTTCAGGTATGTTCTACTTGGCACTCGCAAGCATTATTTGTCCTTATTTGATAAATAAGAATGAAATGATTTCATGAGCATTACCAGTGTTAAATGGAATATATCCTTAGTGACACAAGTCGAGTTTAGCTACTTTTCTTTTAAAATACAATTGATATAAACATTGTTCTATCCTTCTTAGTATTTAATGAATAACAAAGATAAACACTTGTGTCATGTGTGACTATACCTCTTAAAACTATATCTCCTAAAAGGAAAGCAAAATAAAAGGATACTTGTATGGACTTCTGTTCAAATAGAAAGCATTCATAGTTTAGCATTGGCAGACAACAAGAATGTAATGATTAACTGAGCTATATTATATCGTCTGTGTCTCTTGCTGGAAAGCACTCACTTACTCTCTCTTTAAATTGATTTCAGATCACACAGTGTTTTGTTGCTCGTTAAGTAAGAATGGTGACTTAGTGGCGACAGGGGGCGAGGATGATAAAGGATACCTCTGGAACGTCAATACGGGCGAGGGTATTCTTAGTACCAATGACAGCCATAATGATAGCGTTATATTCTCCGATTTCAATTACAACGACAAATATGTAGCCACAGCCGACATGCGTGGCAAAATAAAATTGTGGCGAATAAGTGATAAAACTTGTGTCTGGGACATTGCCTTAATGAACGACATTAACGTGAGCATTCTTCGATAACAATTATTATAAAATTTCGATAAAATTTGTTTATACCTGCACATAAAATAATTTAATTATGATTTGATCAACTGAAGAGCACAGGCAATAGGAACAGGGAATAACAGATTGTAATCAGAAATTGTGTGTTTTAGTATACATGATTTCTGATAAGTTGAAATCTGTTATTTCCTATTTTTATTGCCTGTACTTTTCAATTATGTATTTCAAGAAAAGCAATAATTTAAAAGAAAAAGTAAAAAAAATAAGAAGTACAAAAAGTTCAACTTTAAGGAATAAATCTATTGTTCCTTTAAACATAAGCATCTACAACAATTTATTAATAATCTTTTTTTATTATCTAGTGGATAAAGTGGCACCCTTTCAGTGACATCTTAATAGCAGGTGTTGAAACAGGGGAAGTTTATATGTTGAAAACACGAAAGGATGATTGCAAGATCTTTGCACAGGGTAGCGGTATTAAATCAGAGACTGGTATAATTCTTCCAGATGGTACGTGATAAGAGTATACGCTTAGATTTACTCAAGAGAGAACAAAACATTAATTTAAATTTTGCAGGAAAACGCGCCGCGATAGGATATGAAAATGGTATGATTCATGTAATAGATTTAAAATCGAACACTCTGGTATCTACTACCCCCCCTGATCAGACACGATTATATGGACATTCAAGCACTATTATTGCTCTTGATTGTTACATGGATAATAATCTATTGATTTCGGTGTCAGTGGAAAGCCAGACTATACTAAGCACAGTACATAATGGCAAGGTATAAGAAACTCTTTATTTTCTTAATATTTTCTTTAATAGGAAGAGTAGTATTATTATATTCATATTTTTTTGCTGCATTTCTTGTGCTTGAAAAGAGAGGATTTTTGATAAAATTATTGGTTTTTATGTTATCCATATAAAGATTAAAATAACTTTGTTATTTAAGATTTTTGTTGATTGCTGATTTCTAGCTTAAACCGATGAACTGCAACTCAAATCAGACCTACAGAAGCTCCTTTTCAGGCTTATTTTCAATAATTGAGTTTATTATGAGATAAAATCAGCCTCCATCTACTTTGCCGAATAATAACTTATACGAAATTATAATCTGTAGATGGGAGATCGAGTCTGCTAATTATGAGTTTGTTGCTCTCGTACTGATCCACGCGGCATCTCTATTTGTAGCTTAAGAGTAACTTGATACTAAAATATTTTTCAGGTAATTTGTGTACTTCAAGATTTGAATAGACGTGGCAATAACGACGATCATGTAGAGGTTGCAGCTTTTTGTAAAGATCCTACATTCCCTGCTGCTGCAAGTGCAACAGTCACGAGTGAAACATACGGAAAAATTTACATATGGGATATTTTTAAACAAGTATTATTTATATTTATATCTCAAGTTTCTTTTTGAACATTAACAAGTTCTAAATTTCAATCCTCTCCAGAGTCTTAGGCACGAACTGGATCAAGAAGGAGGTGTCTCAAAATTAGTTTGGACTATGGCATCGATATTTTTTACAGCGGGATTAGATGGTAAATTAAGATGTTTCGATGCAAAAGTAGGTAACTGCCTTCGAGTATTCTCTGGACACAAAGGGGCCTTATATGACGTATGCATATCCAGGTAAACTATTAACAAGCAAATTTGTGTTAATTGCGCGAGAACAAAATAAAACAAAATTATTAATATCGGAAAGAGATTCTGCGAGTAGCTCAATTTTGATATTAGTTCTGATTATACTTGTACGAAGTAAACTTTCCTTACTTAAATTTGGACAGCTATTAAAACGTATATAAAAAAATAACTCGAATTAATCGTAAATTTTAATTTTAGATGAATGTTTATAGTTTTGTATCGCAATATTTTCGAGCGATTAAAATTACTTTAATTTTTATGACATTTTGAAAATCTGGCCTTATCAGAGATAAGCCTCTGAAATTTCTTGTTTATGAAATACATTTGATCTCTTCTATGGTATTTAATATTTCGTAACTTTTCAGTGATGAGAAGAAAGCATTAACAGTTTCCGACGATGGTACTGCCAGGCTTTTTGATATTTCGTCTATACATTAATGTGATAGGAGATAGAATATTAAAATATGTATATAGACGTATATATATATATATATATATATAAGCATATAAATTTATGTATATTTACACAAGTGTGATTTATAAAAAATATATACTTTTTTAAATAAAACTATAAAAAAGGAGAACTTTAAATATATTATTGAAATCAAGACTGAACGAATTATCAAATACAAAGTAAATGAACGGGATTTCCCAATTTCAAATTAGAATTATATTTGATTAAAATAGAATATTTTCGGGTAGAAATGCAGGGGTTTCATTTTTTCCCAGCATTTATACTAAATGTATATATAATTTTTTTGTAGAATTCTTAATCTTATTCAGATTATTTCGCGATAGGCAACGCTGGTTTGTAAATTCTTTATTAATAACTTTTTTGATAGACGGTTGATGTGACCATTAATCTGAATAAGCCTTGAAGTTTACGCTCAAGTCATTGAAAAATTCCTTTTTTATAGTTACACATTGTATTTACGAATTATAAAAAGTTTCGTTGTTTTTATTTAACTATTTATGATAGTTTGTCTCTGTACCATTTCGTATCGAGTTGGTATCGCTTGTCTCTCCACATAAAATGTGTTGGTGCGTTTCCCTCGCCGTTTTCAAAGTTGAATGAAGCACTGAATTCAATAGCTAGATTGGATCTCACTAAACCGATTTCGCCCGCTTTCTCTGGTGCAGGATGATACACTCTTCCTGTTTTAATGTTCATAAATAATCTTTGCGGCTCAAACGGCACCTGTGACAAATTGATGGTTATTATATTATAAAACTCGGTTAAAATTGTAATTTTACTATGGCTGAATTGTTCCACTTTTCGATAAACTTTAGCTTACTCTCTTATTCTTTTTTTATCCATATTTCATAAATTATCATTTAAATTATCACATAGTTTATCCAAAGATGAAACAACTGATATATAGCTATATATAGTTGATTCTGCAGAATTACCGTCAATAAGTCATCTGCGTGCGCATAACTGAACCAGTCCTCTTCTGTACCAGTTTCCATGTTATGCTTTTGAATCACCTTCGTGAAGACTAATGGCAAATCGTCACATCTCACATAATTTCTCTCTATGCCACAAATTGACAAGAATGGAAAGTCGTCTGTGTAACGTTCAGTGTCATTTTTCCTTAGGCGCTTGAAGAAGAACGCCAGGAATTTTTTGTCTGCAACAGTTTGCAATATGCATAAAAAAGATGCTTTTCAATTGATGTGAACATTGATGCCTACCTTTGAAGCAGGAGGTGAAATTCCTAATGCGGACGTCATCCAGGAACAACTGTGACAGATATAAAGTTATTCATGAGATGCTCGTTCATTTATTACCCTCTAGTAAAAATTTTTCCCAGAATTTTCATGCAAATGTGAACGCTTTAAAGAAATTTTTTTCAATATGTGAATTCTGAAATCTAAGATTTCTCATTCTGTAATTTCTGAGAAAAATATCTTAAATACCTTTTTAGATTTTATAAGATTTCAAAAATTACAGAATAAAAAATCTCAAAATATTTTAGAATTTATAAAGAATTCTAGAAAAGATGTAGACTTTCTCGGCACTTCTGAAAGTGTTCCAATTTGTATAAAAAAAAAATTTGAGATTTTAAAAGTTAAAAATATTCAGAAATTCTGAAAAATGTGGAAATTCACTTTAAAATTCTGAAAAGTTATATGAAAAAAATCTGAGAAAATGTTTCACCAGTGATAAAAATTGAAGCTTCAATAGATGAAATGAAAAATACCATGCCTTGATGATCAATATAATAGAAGTACTCTCGCACACGAGGTTGAGGGGATTGGCCTTGAATGTATGTTACGTAATTTCTCCCGAGAATATTGGATAAAAAAAATGTTCGGCTTACTGCAAAGCCAGTACGCATACAAAGTATCGACGTCATTTTGATAAATTTGAATTCAACAATAATCACAATATAACCTAGGACCTCAAACTCCTCTCTCTTTCTCTCTCTCTCTCTCTCTCTTAAAGCAGATCTGTTAATATTATAGAAAAATAATGTAGAAATAATTTGTTAGAAAAAATTATTCTTATATGTAAACAGATTCATAAATTATTACCTAAAAAAGCTGCGTTTAATCTGTATCACAGTTTAATATCACACTGTGTCGTGAATACATCAATTATATATATGTATACACATAATAAATTATATTCCCTTTATATAGACATTGATGCAATAAGAATTTACGCAAGCATTAAACATCAAATCTCTCTTGCAAGCATCAACAGTCAACATCACAGTTTGATCATAATTTCAAGCTTCCTTCTTTTCATCGGCATATTTTACATCTTTAATATTAATGAAAAAGATGTAAAACAGCTAGAACGGCCACAACAAGTAATCCTAACATTCCCACTATTATAAAAAAAATGTTGACGTCTGTCTGAGGTTGTTCGGACATTCGCACGCATGTCCTTATTGCGTACAATTGCCTCGAGGGCCTCTTTGCGGTTTCGTTGGAAGACATTTAGTTTTCTAATATCAGAGCCAATTTAAGAATTTAACAGCTTTAAATTTCAACTTGCCAACAATCAATGGGTGCGTTCAGCAGAACGTTTGTTTTGCAACTGTTGTAAGTTTCCTTCGCGCTAATTGGATCATACTTTTAGATCTAGAAGAATGGTCCTATCTCAGCAGACTCAACAGTTTTATGACGACCAGTGATGTCATTATCCAGCTTAGGGCTATGTTCCAAAATTGAATGCCTGTACTGAAAATCTATACTGCACGTGACGTAAACTGTTGCATTTTCAATGTTGGCAGTAAATTTGGAACACAGTCTAGGTCTGTTCGCGTTGCTTGCACTTTTGGTACTCGGCATCTTCGCTTTCTCTCTTTTCAAGGCCAAATATATATCTATCTCACTTTAAGTGCAAAAATATTTAGGGATTTCATGCAATGCGAACAGACCTATTGTTTATGGGTGCGAGTGAACAAGAACATCATAAGGTCTGTTCGTGTTGCTTGCATTTTTGGCACTCGGCATCTTCGCTTCCTCTCTTTTCAAGACCAAATATATATCTATCCCATTTTAAGTGCAAAAATATTTGGGGATTTCATGCAACGCTAACAGACTTAATGAGACCGTTAAATCGGTTAGTACGCGTTGATACGCGTATCAAATTGATGCGGATTAAATATTTGATACATTCTTATTTATACCGATCTGCCTCAGAACAGGGGGTCGATTATGTATCTCGAAATAATGTGAAAATTACAAAAGTGAGTAAATTTACTAGAATACTCATAATTTAATTGGTCAATAACTAGTGAATTTGCTCACTTTTGTAATTTTCACCTCATTTCGAGATACATAATCGACCCCCAGGTCAGGTTAGGTGACATGAAGCCTTAGGATCGATTCTGTATCTTGAAATGAGGTGAAAATTACAAAAGTAAGCAAATTCACTACATATTGACCAATTAAATTATGAATATTCTAGTAATTTGCTCGCTTTTATAATTTTCATCTCATTTCGAGATACACAATCGACTCTCTTGAAACGAGGTGAAAATTACAAAAGTGAGCAAATTTATTAGAATACTGATAATTTCATTGGTCAACACCTAGTAAATTTGCTCACTTTTGTCATTGGCTACGTTTACACCGTGCGCTTAGTCCATGACTTATACGATAGGTAGGACGATAGGTCTTTGTTTATCCTGTAAGTTAAACAAAGACATCTATCGTATAGGTCGTGGACTAAGTGCACGGTGTAAACGTAGCCTATGTTTTGTAAATTGTACTGTACCAAATACATAGTTGTTTACTGATACATATATATTTCTTCAGAAGCTAACCTTACTTTGACATCTTGACAGTTCGCCTATCCCATGGTGAAAGAAAATGGCGGCGATAATCGTGAATTTCGATTATCGATCGCACTTGTCGCTTTTCTGTTATCTAGGCCTCTAGTTGGAAGGCACACAGAGCGAGTAGGAGCATGTTGGAACATGTTTTGGAGCTTACGACACGAACAAATCATACGCTGGATTCACACTGCATCCGATTTTCGTCGTAC
>NW_017257808.1:86629-113444 GCF_001594055.1 Mycetomoellerius zeteki
TCGGATGCATTGTGAATCCAGCATTAAACCTTGAAGAAACATTTTCATACGACAAGCATCATCGTACAAGATATTGCTAGCTGAAATATCTAGAAAATAAGCTCTCCTAATGGCTACGTTTACACCGTGCATTTAGGCCGCGGCCTATACAATAGATGTCCTTGTTTATCTTGTAGGTTAAACAAAGACACCTATCGTATAGGTCGCGGACTAAGCACACGGGGTAAACGTAGCCATTGGACATCAAGGCTGTGTTCCAAAGTTGACTGCCAGTACTGAAAATCTATAGTGCACGTAACGTAAACTGTAGCATTTTCTGTACTGGCAGTAAATTTGGAACACAGCCCAAACGTCGCACGTCGGATATCGTATGCAGTGTGAATCCTACATTGGGTATGTTCCGAAATTAGCTGGAAGTACTGGCGCTGCTGTTACTGAATTAACTGACTTTTGCTGTTTCGAAATGTAAGATTTTACTGTCTAGTACTGAATTTTGGAACGGAAAAGCAGTAAAAGAATGTTATTTGTACTCTGTACGTAACCTTAATATTTTCAAGAGATCGAAATACAACCGAATTCTGACGTATAACCGATATGGACCGACGTGTTTTATCAAATATTATTGAAATTATACTGGAAAACGATTCAAGCAGTGACAGTTCTGATGATGACATATTATTACATATATTAAATCAGATTGATGGCAAACGCGGATCATTGCTACTAAAACCTCGTGTACAGAATTACATTCAAAACGTAGTTTCTGTATTATCAAACGTAGACTTTAAATCACATTTTCGGTAAGAAAAAGTTATTTATGTATATTGAAAATATACTTAATAAAATATATGTAATATTCATTATTTGTAATAACGTATGTATATTATTTGTAGAAATGTGTGTACCATATCGCTATACTATTTTATAAATATATACTACTTTATAAAAAATAAATAGCACTGTGTATATACTATTATCGGTATCTACAATCTCGTATGACTTTAATTTTGAATCCATAATTCTTTTTTTCTTTCGTACTTCCAGTATTAAACTTATCACGATCAGACGATTTCACGCTCCGTGCTCTGTTACTGCTTTTACTGTATTTGCCTCACCTCTTGGGATGGAGTAGAAACAACCGGAAGTCAGCAATCCCCTAGGGTCAATTTATGCAGAATGAATAGTAACTTGCAGTAACTGACAGCATAAGAAATTCTATTTTGGAACGATAAATCAGTGCTGTCAGTACTGCCAGTTAAATTCGGAACATACCCATTATATCAATGGAGCCCCAGAGATAATTGCAGAACACCTATATTATCGACACTGGTAACTAGATCGGTAACAGTAGATCCCTGTATTACTACATTGTCGATAATCGATTAAACACTTCAATTTATCAACGATAGATAACGCGATTACCGCCACCTAACGAGGAGACGTAACCGCGACCTCCCGACCTGTTCGCGTCACGGACAGCCCGTCAGACGGACGGAACGGAGCGGGAGCGAGTGAAAGAGAGACGAATAGATAGTGACAGGTTCGTGAGATGAGATACGAGACGTTAGCGAGGAGAAGGTGGCACTGGCAGTTTCCCGAGTGAGAGAGAGGCGATCTGTTTTTCGCGCTCTCGGGACAGCGTCGCGTTTCTTTTTTTTTTGTCTCCCCGGCGGGGAGCGACAACGCGACGCTACGCGACGTGACACCTCGCGACGCCACGCGCCGCGGTGCCCGGTCGCCGAAGGAAGAGGAGAGACCGCGAGAAGAGTGGAGGCTGTTACCGTTCGCTGCTGGTAAACATGTTACGTTCGCGCAGCGACGACAGCGAGAGGAGATCGTACGTCGTACGCCAACCGGGACCACGGACCGCCGTCGCTGCCAAATAAGTCCGCGCGCGCGGCACGAACATGGCCTCGTCTACGAGGAGGTCCTGGAAGCTCCGTAAGATCCATCGTTCATGGGAATACGAATATCCTGGCACGCGCGAGCGCGCGCCATGCGCTCTCTCACGCTCTCTCTTTCCCGCTGCATCGCTCCTTTTCTTTCTTTTTTTCCCTTCTCCGCGAGAATCCTGCTTTTCCGCGAGGTTTCCGCGAGTAAACAGTCTCTGTTTACTTTCTCACTTTAGCTGCTACCTCGCAGTTTCTTCCAATTATGGTTACATCTGGCACAAACCGGGAATTTGTCCCGCGGCGAGAATGAGAAGTCGTTTTCTCGCACGGTAGCAGGAACTGGATTATAATGGACGGAGATTTTCCGCCTGTTTTTACGGATGAACAGTTTATATTGGAGGAATGACAGTTCTGTTCTTTTTAAATAAGACAAGGGTATTGAATAGTTGGCTAGAGATTTATTTGATGCTCGTAAAACTGCAAGCAAATTCAATGAAACTTCAATGTTCAACTTTTGCTCCTCCAATAATTAACTTCCCATTCTTAGCTAAACGTCACAAATCATCAATAAGTAAGTTTGAATTATAGATAAAAATATTAATTTGGAACAGAATAAATATATATATACATATATATATGTGTATATGTAAATAGAGATTATTTAAATTATAAAAAATTTTAAAAATACACTATTAGCTTATTTTTACTTATCGGTGGAAATGAGCCAATCTTTTTAATTTTTCAATCTAAATATGTAATCTCTATATATTCTGTTCCAATTCATCATTTTTGATTATGTGATCAGGACTTATTGATTTGTGGCCTTTAGCCTAAGAATAGGAAATTATTTATTAGAAGAACAGAGGTTGACATTGAATTTTCAATGTCTGTAGTTTTATGAGCAAGTGAATCTCGTAGAAGTCAAATTTATCAGTTCCATGAAATCAAAAGTGGAAAAAATTGATGAAAAATCATAAACTGTTTTGGTAATAGATAGATAGATCTTTATTAAACTTCAGCATTACAACTGCCAAGAAGGGACTTGGTTTATAATAATAAATTTCTTAACCACACTCATCCTTCCACACTGCAAAAAGAACCTAACACTATTTGACTCTGTCTAAATTTCCTTATGCTACTACGCCGCAGAGAAAAAAAATCTTATTCTCTACTTTTAACTGTTTTGGTAATAAAACTAAGAAATTCATAAGTAGTGGAATTAATTAGTTTGATCACTTCTGAGAGGCTCATGTGATTCTTATTTATCAAGTAAATAGATTGATTTTTCTCCAACATGAAAAAAGGAAATTATATAATCCTTGTATGTTCAAAAGTAAATCAATCTGAATAAAAATTATTCGTGTTATATAATCTTTTATATTGCATTTCTTGCATTATATTAACATGAATAAATCAGTATGCGTGAAATGTATGCTCTTCTTTTTTTGGCACAGAGGAATTCGTCGCCCATACGCCGAACGTCAATTGCTTGGCGTTGGGCCACAAATCGGGTCGTGTTCTGGTCACAGGCGGTGACGACAAAAAGGTGAACCTATGGGCCGTCGGAAAGCAGAATTGTATTATGGTAATTGTTGCGCAACGGTTCCATTATCTTTATCAAGTTCAAGATTAAACACAGATGATTCATACAACAAATATTTACCTTCATTTTTTCTCTTTCAGTAACATACTACTTTATGAGAGAACTATGAACACTAAATCATATTTCAAACATTGTTATTGAATTTAAATTTATTAAAATTATACAATGAGAGAGCTAAAGTTACTTCATGAGAGAGCTATGAACACTAAATTATATCTTAAACGTTGTTATTGAGTTTAAATTTGTTAAAATTACATGAGATTTATATTCGTCTATTTTCAGAGCCTAAGTGGCCACACCACTCCCATAGAATGCGTACGCTTCGGCCAAACGGAAGATCTCGTATGCGCTGGCTCACAGACGGGTGCGTTGAAGATTTGGGACTTGGAGCATGCCAAGCTGGCGCGTACGCTGACGGGACACAAATCCGGGATACGTTGCATGGACTTCCATCCTTATGGGGAGCTGCTAGCGTCTGGGAGTTTGGATACAGCGATTAAATTGTGGGATATCCGTAGGAAAGGCTGTATTTTTACATACAAGGGGCATAACAGGACTGTGAATAGTTTGAAGTTCAGTCCTGATGGACAATGGATCGCCAGTGCTGGGGAGGAAGGAATGGTCAAGGTGAGTCATATTATTTCCCGGAAAAATGTATTTTTATCATGTCTTATCTTAAGCCTTGTTATCATCTTATATATAGCATGATTTTTACTCTTCTATAACATTTTATATGTGAGACAGAAGATATTGACCTTTATGTTACTTTTAAATTAGCTATGGGACCTAAAGGCCGGTAGACAACTAAGGGAATTTTCAGAACACAGAGGTCCGGCCACAACCGTCGAGTTTCATCCGCATGAATTCCTATTAGCCAGCGGTAGCGCCGATAGAACTGTCCATTTCTGGGACTTAGAATCGTTTCAGCTTGTATCTTCCACGGAACAGAGTCATTCTTCGGCTATCCGGTAAGTTAGAAAAACAATAATCCTACAACGCCCATTTCTCAATCACGCTAATTTGTTTTGTTATCGCACTGTTTCAGGTGCCTATACTTTAGTCAAGGCGGAGAATGTCTGTTTGCCGGTAGCCACGACGTTTTAAAGGTTTACGGTTGGGAGCCGGGCAGGACCCTGGATACGATACCGACTAACTGGGGAAAAGTCCAGGATATAGCCATAGCTCAAAATCAATTGGTAGGACAAAATACTAGATTTTGAACTCTTGAATATGTACATTCGGTATCATTTTTATTAAGACAGGATATTTTTTTCAGATCGGCGCGAGTCTTCATACCGCGAATGTTGCTCTGTATATATGCGATTTGAAAAAGATTGCACCACTGGGAGGAATATCTGCCGTGAGTTCGCCGTTCAGTCATGGAAATTCCTTGAGAAAGAGTTTTTCCAAAGAACGGCCGATCGGATTGAAGAAGCATACGTACGGTTTTTTTTGCTTTATGAAGTTTAATTCTAATCCCAAATCTTTACACCAATTGATTATCATAATACATATTTATACGTGCTTGCAGATTGGACGTACGGACAATAGAAGAGGCGGATAAATCCGGCACCGATCCAGAGGACGAGACCACCTATGCGGACATACCCAGCGTAACCGAGTACAGGGACGTTTTTCAACCGAGCAGGGCGTGTAAGTGATTTGTTATATCCGCCTTGTAATGTCTCATTGTTCACCGAGTATGTGCGCGCGTGTGTGACAAAAATTCCAGACTAACATCTCACCCAACCCCTCGCGATCACTAGCGAACACACACAATATGTCAAACACGTTCAAATGTGAATGCAAACGCTGTACAGTTTGTGAATGAGCATGCCGTGCATGATATGTTGCAGTGTCTCGCACACCACCTCTCGAAACCCCCGAGGCTTTCCAGGAGCCTCATGACATAGGTGAGTTTCGATAACCTTTGCACGGATTGCGTTTTACTAAATTATGATATAAGTTCCGAAACGAAATTTTACTACCAAAGCATTAGAACCTTCCAAAAAAGTGTAAATATTGATATAACATTCCATCTTGGTATAATGCATATTAGAATACGAACTTCAAGAAAGTTGAATAATATGGATAAATTTTTTTTATTTATAAATTTAATTTATAAATCTAATATTTTTAATTATACCAGGAAAAAACTTGTCTTAGGTTCTTTTAATGATAACTGTTATTTCGTTTTAAAGTGATTTTGAAATAATTTCTTTTAGAAAAAGAGGACGAATATCATTGATATACTATCAACCTATTTTAGATCCGGCACAACCACAGATACTGCAAAATCTCTCTACCTCAATGTCAAACCTGAGCACGATAGAGCGCGAAGAGATGCCGTCGATGCCATCCCCTTCTTCACCGCCCCCGCCGGCGCCCACGTTGTCCCTGGCGAAGCCGGTACCGGTACGTGTTCAACCGATCAAGTCTTCGCCACCGGTACAGAGGAACTCGATCATGTCAACGAGCCAGATCAGGGCGAATCTACAGGCGAATAATGGCTTGAATCAAAGGGCATCCAAGAACTTCGCATCCATACCGCCGTTACGGCAAAACATCACGCCGTTCCCGGGGAAGAGGATGAGCACCAACGAACAAACGATGGCGCCGTCTCATCCCTTAGGACCGCAAAGATCTAACTCGACTTTGACGCCGCGCGTTGCACCGATGGCTGCGGTAATTCCTGTGATGGACGATGGCAAGCTGAAGAACAGAGTACCTAGCCCGGATTCCCCAAAGCACTGCTTGAAGAGGCAGAGCAGCAGGGACGGGGAACAGGGATACGAAAGTGACTATCCTGTACAGTAAGTACTTCTTGCGTGATAATAGATAATGAAGACGTATTCTCTTCGAGTATATAAATATGAGAAATAATTATCGTAAATATCAGTGAGTATGATAGAAAAACGTTCAAATTGCATAGAAGTTAATAAAGAAAGATCTTTTTATTTCTTGACCAAGTATGATAATTTTTTTTAGATTGCAGTCTTTAACAGAAAATAATTATCTTTTAGTGAAATGTAGAATATATTTATGATGTTCACAAAATTAATTAAAATTGAAAGTTAATTATACTGAAATGATATTGTATTATGTAACGATTATGTGATGTTTGGATGGCCTTTTTGTGTTGCAGAATTAATAATATAAGACATAGTCCCTCGGATCCTGCGTTGAACAGGCCAAACACAGCGCAATCGAGGTCGACGTCGCTCAATCGAAATTTTGCTACCTCAACTGTGCTGTCGGCGCGTAATGCCTCCACGAACACATCATCGTCTACGAGGAAGCTACCCAATAAGGCTCAGGTCCCACCAAATCCCAAGGTCGATGTACTCCCGCAAATCCCAAAGTCGATTCTCTCGCAGACAAGGAAAGTCACAGACAGGGAGGAACTGGTGCCGATGAGCACCGACAAGCCTTATGGTTTGGACGTGGAAAATTTCTTACCGGTGAATAATCCTTTCACTTAATAAATAATGCAAATAACAAAATTAATAATAAATTCTCCATCTTTATATAACGAGAAAGTTATCAAGTTTGAATTCTCTTCTATTTACGTTTTACAGCATAGTTACATCAGTCCCGCGGCATTGGACTATCCCCAGGGCGTGCTGACGGAAATGTCGGAGGCCGAAGTGCTGAATAGCATGACGCGCAGCCACGATTCGATGATGGCAGTACTTAAGAGTCGGCATCGCTCATTACAGATAATTTATTCCCTCTGGCAAAATAAGGATCTCAAGGTTGTTATTCACCTGATTTTGCGTAGAAACATATGAGACGTACAAGGCGAAAAATGTAACGCAATATTGATTTCAGGCCGCGGTGGACTCTGCAGTTGCGATGAACGATTTAGCAGTTATTGCGGATCTTTTGAGTATCCTCACATTAAAACCGTACGTAGTTTTATCGACCCCGATAATTTTAATGATATTAAAAAATTTCTTAAGAACATAAATGCGATTACACAACAAGTGTGGAATAAAACCTTTATCGATCAAGCTGGAGTTCGGTGTAAATTTATATTCTACATATGTATAATAATTAACAAGGCGTGTTTTATAATTATTCTTTTATTTCTGTTCGCAGAACGATGTGGAACTTGGATCTGTGTAATTCCTTACTGGGTCCTATCAGTGAACTTTTTCAAAGTAGATATGAAATGTAAGTATAAAATATTCTGTTTTACACTTTCATATTAATATTCTCTAAGAAATTCTGATGTCCTCATAAGATAATCTATCAGATTATCACGTTACAATAAAAACAGTGAGATTATTTTGCAAATGACTTTTATCGTTATCTTAAGTAGTCTGATGACCTATTTTTTTGTTCGGAATATTTTTTTCAAGCTTATCGTGTTTTCAGATTGATTCGCTTTAGAATTAGTGTCATATTTGCATTCTCGTTAGATTGCAACGGGCGTCTCATTGTCGCATCACGCGTGTATATTTAGCGATGACACGGTGAATATTCATTGCTCTTCGCGTGGCACGCTTTGCATCTATTATCGTCTAAGATTACTTCACCTTCAATAGCGAAACACCGCGCGCACGGCATTTGTATTGGAAAACGGACACCCCTTCGAAAAGGGTGCTCAAACGGGGGTGCAGCGAAGTTCGGGGCCGCACTATGGGAATGGCTAATTTGCCGAAGCGAGGAAACCCGAGGCGAGCGTTAGGGCGATGCGCGAAATTAGCCGAGACAATGGGAGATAGCAGCAGATGCAAATGCGACGAGACGCGCGGATCATTCCTGTCGCTCGCTGAATCGTATTGTTCGCCAGACGAATTGAAATCTGAAGTGCCACCACGCTCGCATATGCCGATGCGATGACAGTGGACAGACAAAACGACCGAGTGTCATCTTCAATGCCAAACGGTCACCGATTAAAATTTGTTGAGAGTTAGACTCATGTTGAAAAGTAACACGAAACAAAATTTAAGTGAATAAGTTTAGATAAATAAAATTTTTATAGTTTACAATTAAAAAATTATAAATTTAGAAAGAAGCTTTAAAGTATTAAGAGAATTTCGAAAAGTCTAAATTCGTAGATTTATATATATATAAATTTCTAGATTTGAAAAATTATTTAAATTAAAAAGACTGAAGCAAATGACTTTTTACGCTGAGTGATCTACTGAAGTAGATCAAATTTTATTGTGACTACACAGAAACAGACATTTCATTTGAGATAAAGTTTTAGATTACCGTTATATATCATAACAGCAAATTTAAACGGTTTCTCGTCAGATACGCGCCACTTCCTGACCATTCGACTATAAATCCGAGTGAAGAGGGAGGAAGCTTGTCTTTTATGTCCGTTTGACGTACGAAAGTGGGTGATTAACTGACTGCCCTCAGTTCCAAGCTGTTGCTCTGTCGTGACGAGGAACGACTGTTTCCTTCCGCGTTTTTATTGTGAACTACCATTACTCACCCTCGCGGTCTTTATTCTTTGCGCACGTGTTGCCTCACAAGAATTTCTCTCTGCCCTCTCATTATCAGGATATAATTCGATAACGATTCCTAATCATGTGGATTTTAGAAGCTCTAATTAGCTCTTGGTTCCACATTTAATTTTTGTCAAAATATTTTATGTAGGAAGAAATTAGATTCTTATTTGTCTACTAAAATGTTAAAATTATTTTGATCTAGTTGGTTTTATATATGTATACATTAATCATTTTTTTAATGTATTGTCATATCTTATCATCAGATTTTTATTATATCTTATTATTAGCTTTTAGTATTTGTCACAAATTTTTATTTTCAAGTTACAAAAGTCAACGCTATTTTATTATGTTATAATTAATTTTCTATCCCTGTAATCTCGATCTGGAAATTGAAATTATTTGATATTGATTTAACGATTAATTATTGAGTGGCAGATCGTTATACAACTTCCGATAAACTCGTTACCCTTCCTAAAATTAGGCTTCGATCGAACACCTGATGTCTTAACAAGCTTCCCCTTTTTTCTCTTTCTTGTCTTCTCTTGTCAAGTATGTATTCAGTGCACGTGGGATGATTACAGTATAGCGTTTAATTCATTCTGTCTACTCATTACAAAATAACAGCTATTTAATTTCAACCGTGTATGTCCTCGTTAATTGATATAATCTGAATCTTTCTTAGAACTTGAGATTACTTATATTTGAGAGAATTTGAAATTTGGTTGTATAAAAAATATCCTTATAATTCCTATTTTGTGTATACCTTTGGACTATTTTAAAAAAATAAGATCTCTGACAATTTAGTTCTAGAAAATATATTGTTGTAATTGGACTACTCGTGTCGATTACCTGGAGCAATGTCAGTGAACCGGTTAATAGCGGTCGGTATTAGCACCCTGTGGATATATACTTAATACCGTGAAAAGTGAATTCAAACTAATTATCCGCCGCTGAGCAGCTGTCGTTCGCAGTCACTCGTAATAGGCCGTCAAGCCACTTATTGGTACCTGCCATTCTATACTCGGAAATAAATTATAGATACTTAATATATATTTATTATATAACAAATTTATACAACATAAAAGTTGACATCTTCACATGAAGTAATCTTGTTAATTTTGTTAATTCTATCCAAAAGTTTTTACAACTACTTTGCTGCTTAATTACTTGGTATTTAAAAGTTAAAAAAATTATTTTTAACTATTTAATTAACTTTCTATTTAATTATCATGTAGGAATAATTGATTCTAAAAACTCTTATTTTTAATTTAAAATATTTCTGAGATACAGAGAGTAGAATATAGCAAGATAGGAAACGTCTGTGCTTGTTTATTAAATTCGTATTTTTCGAGGAGCAGTGGTTCCTTATACTTTGATTTCACAATCATCGACGAGACACAAAATCGACACGGGCAAATATACACATCTCGGACGACTTATTATGTAGTGACGGTTTGCATACAGCCTGCTCGTCATTTTCACGGCTCGTTCGTCGCGGCCTTTCGTCCTGGAACCGGTGCCTCGTGAGAAAAAAAAAGAGATCGTCGGTCAGAATGTGTAGACGCGTGTCACATGTCAGGGGAGGGTTCGCGCTCCGCCCGATCGTTTTCCAATTTCGCGATTGCTTCTCACATCCCCTTTTGTCGTCTATTTGTTCCCGTCTAGCTTCATCCCTACAGATCTCTTCTGATTCTGGAAAGAAAAACGCGTTCTTTGCCGTAAAACGTTAAAAACTATTTGACGAAGTATAGATTAAACTCATAAAAAATGAAATTAGAAAAATTAATTTGTTATTGATATAATTATAATAATATATCAATGTTTAGTTGTTTAGTATGTCAGAAATGATAAGATTAAATATGATAAATAGAAGATAAATTAAATATTAATTAACTTGCGAAGTTTAAGACAATGAGACCTCTGCAATCTGATTTCTGTATTTTACTCTGAAGAATTATCTTATAAAATTATTTTTTTTAAACTTTGTTTAAATTATTGAATTATTTTTTATTATCCAAATCAACTAAATCTAAATAATTATAATCTATTGTAGATTATTTTAGTTGAAACGAGGAAGGCTTTTTCTCAAATCCTACGACTCGCTCATTCTCATATCGGTTTCACATTTTGTTACAAGTCGCATAAAATTCGAGTCGTGCATGGTGCATTACACGCGGTATTGTCGATCGGTGTCGTGCACGTTGCATTCATGAGACTGTTCGCGATTCGTCTCGCCGATTCGAACGGGAGCTCGAACCCTTTATCGCCCGTCCGTCCGAAAGCGAGAGCGTGCTGAATCGTGCAGGCAAGCCTTTCGCGCCTTTCGTTATTTATTGACGTCGTTAGCGAGCCTAATAACGCTCGTTTTACCGAACGGACCAGGCGTGACCGAACCAGTGTTGCGAGACCGGCTACCATCCTCATTCCACGATTGTTTTGATCCTGAACGTCCGAACCATTCCTAGACAAACGAATTATAAATTACATAATGTAGAACCTTGTTTGTTTTATTGCTTTTTTAATTAAAGTAGCTAAAATATATATTTATTGTTTAATTTATTTCTCTGTTCATTCATAGTTTATTTATAGTTTGTTTTAACGTTAATCATTTTACATTTTAACATACACACACATACATATTTTAGTGATAGATTTATTATTATTTGAAATTATTTGAAATATTATTCGATTAGTTTTATTATTGGATTTAATTAATCTGCGTCATGTATGCATATTTTTTAGATTATTCTGTATGATGTATGTTTTATTGTTATTAATTTCTGTCCAAATTGGATTTGTTTCAGGTACATAACAGTAGCTTGTTCGGCATTGAGACTTATTCTTCGTAATTTCGCCTCGGTGATAAAATCCAACGTGGAGGCACCCCTTCACACGATCGGTGTCGACGTGTCGCGAGAGGAACGGTGAGTTCTATTTATTATATTATATCTAGATATTTTTGTTTGAATTTTTTTCTATTGATTTTATTAGCAACGCTCAATTTTTTAACTATTAATTTATCTTGTTGATATATTATTTATAATGCATTGCGCAAAAATTTAACGACAAAAGAGTATACTTAAGTATTGTGTTGTTCTTAAGAATGCTAGAAAAGCAAGATGATATTTTCTGGATGTAATGTAACTTTGTCGTCGCTCCGTCTTCGGCATGGAAACTTCACGCGTTTCTCTCCTCCTTTAGGTACCATAAGTGCCTTTCCTGTTACGAGAAGCTTTCGGCGATACGGGCGATCCTGCTAAAGAAGCAATCGACGCCCGGCAAACTCGGCGCCTCATTCCGCGAACTGGCGGTGCTCATCAGGAGCCTCGAGTGACCTCGAGAGTGGCGTCGTCTGAGACCCTCGTGAATTCGACCGCCACTATCTCGTCGGTCGACTACCATTGGTTTCCTCTCGATGATCGGCTCAGCAGTGGTGAAACAAAGACCGCATTGTGTCCGCCAAATAGAAGCGAAACTTTGTTAAGGAGTAGCAACAAGATCACGGCCTGTCTTTGAGGAAACGCCCGTGAAAACGTTCCTGCTGCTACCGCCTTCTTCCATCGTCCTTGATCAATCCGTTTGCCGATCGCCTTTTTCTTGTCGTTGTTTTCCCCACAATAGCGCAGCCATTCTCAGAGAAAGCGAACAAAATTGCGAGACGTTCGTTACTTAGTTGCTGAACGGTCGGACGAGTCGCGCTACTTGTCATCATTAATGGAAAAAAAATGAAAAGAGAAAGAGGGAGTGTCGGTGAAGGCATGGAAAGAAAGAAATTTATACGAAGAAGAGTTTGCGGAGTTAAATGAGAGGCGGGTGAAAGCGAGAAAAGACATTGTCGCCAAACATATCTAATATTATACTGAAACATCAGGATTAATTTAATCTTAACAGTTTTAAAAAAACGCGGCAACTTTTAGAAGTATTTCTTAGAATTTGTGTTCCTTTCTTTAAATTCAAATCGATTAAATTGTTTTTAGGAAATTTAGAAATATATCTAGAAATATACTTTTAAAACAATATAAAAATACATATCGAAGTTTTTAAAGAACAAATTACATTAAACGGAAAAATCAGCGCGCGAGAGAAAGGTATCAACATTAAGCTCACTTTTATCATTGGAAGCATTCGTATCTCTGCATGCGTTAATTAACAAGACTTTTAATATTATTTATAAACTTTAATATTATCCAATATTGTGTGTTTAAAGTCTAAACAAAGTAATAACGAAACAAGGATAAAAAATGAGTTCGCCAAATCCCGATGCATCAGTATATTGATTTCGAGATTCGTATAGAAATTAACGGGAGAATGTCCCGAGCGAGTTCATTGGTTCGTTTGCGCAAAATAAAGCTGAACGACGTTTTGCATCTTTCTTGCCACAGATCACACACGATTATCGACACGTTTCGGCTGGATCAGCCTCAAGTTTATGGAAATGATGAGGGCGACGATGACTAATACGATTAAACGGATAACGAAGCGTAACGTAGTATAACACCTTTCCTAAAGAAATTGTATTTTTGAAAGAGGTATTTGCGTCCGTTTACTAATAAAGCAATTCTGACGTAGGCGTAGATACCTTGATCCTCATGAAGACAAAATCGTAAGATATAAAGTGAGAGAGGGCCTAAGCGAGAGCTTGTACGCGCCTAAAAGGACGGGAAGCGTGGAAAGAATTGGGAATTGGAACGGGAAAAATGCGTGTCGATGAACGATTCGTTTTTATATTCACGGTTAAATTATTTTTTTACGACAGCATCCATGAATCATGAACTGCATTTTATCCCGACGTTTTTGATTACCTAATATTTCATAGAGTTATATAAAGAAACATTGAAGCATCGACGCGGTGTCGCTATACGTGTTATTAAAGTGCATTTTTAAAGATTTCCGAACAATTTTTTATACTCTATTTTTGTCGCCGAATGAACGTTTTAATTATTAGCATGCAAAGGATATGGAGGAGCGAAGAGAATATTTCGAACTCTGGAGATAATTTTGTAAGACACTTTGTTATACAGTATTTTGTAAGATTATTTTTGTTTCTTGTTTTGCGATCTCTTCGCATTTTGAAATTTTATCGTATCGCGACAAATTAAAAGGCGGTGATCGAACAGTATTAATTTAAACGTTGCACTCGTGGAATTGTAACGCAAAAGAAAAGTATATTTTTGTATTACACGCGCATGGCCTCGTAACGCGAAAATTGGATCAGTATTAACGAAAATAGTATTTATCGCAGAATTATTTTTTATATGGCATTCTTTGCCACATTCCTGCGTATGTGGCTCTTGTAATTTTGAGTCTTAACCACCTAATGAGAATCCGCTTAACGATATTTTTGGAATTCAATTTGCGGCGAGGATTAACGACGCTCACTGTCTTTTGATCTCGTGGCGGCATTTTCGTATATTGCGATTTTTAATATTCTTTTAATATTCCGCTTTCGGAATTGTGTTCCGGTGATTGTATATCACGCGGATCGCTATTCGAAAACAGGTGATAAATCGGAAAAGATCGAGGCAAGATAATCCGAGGCGCTCTTCGCATGTTCTTTTTTGTTACCGTCATAATAGCGAATCTTTTACTACTGATTTTATGTATTATTTAAATCATTAAGTGTATCACGTCTTCTGTATTAAGTCGATCGTTAAGCTTTCCCTTCCAACGTAGCGGGAGGCGATCTTGATATTGCTGCCAATAGAGGATTATTTATTATACATAGTGCAATACTCGATCGTGCGCTCATCCTCCGCGTAGCGAGACCCTACATTTTCTCGTCCTCGAAGAAAATAGAATCGTGCGTTGCACAAATAAGAGGGCAAAGCTGTGCCCAAGAGATATAAATATTAATTACAACTTTCAACACGTTGCCTCGAAGTATTATGTAATAAAGCGTACAACTCTCTTTTTGTTAATTTTATGTCTCACGTGTTTTTTTCTTTTTTTTTCTTTTTTGTACAGCGCGCCGCTACCACATACCTTCACAACGATATTCTGCCCCGACCTTTTCCGCGTTAGAAAAGGGAATTTCCTTTATAAATCCACAAAGATGTGAATCGCCGTGTTAAAAAGAATAAAATCGTTTCAGTTTGCTCGCTGGAACATTGTAGAGAAATAATTTTACGCAAAAAGCAGAAATCAAAGGGAACGGACAGAATTTCGAAATAAAGACGAAACCAGTAAGAATTATCAGGTTTGGAGGAAGATCCACTACTTTTCGCGAAAGTGGAAAAATTTGACGGCAAGAGCCGTGAAAGGGGATTTGTTTTCTATTTTTATACGGGTAAATTCTCATTAAGTAAACGCCCCAGTGGTCGGACATGTACCTCGTTTACTAAAAGCTTGCAACATTTTTTTTTCGAACTCACTCTGCTCGTAGAGCGCTTGAACGTAAATAATTAGATTCATAAGTAAAAATCAATCGCTCGATGAACAGGCTGCATTTCGAAAGCCTGCATTGAAAAAAAGTGTTGCACTCTTTTAGTAAACGACTGTATCTATGTCTAGACATTTACAAAATTTATTATTATCAATTTCTAAAATGCTTTTTTAATACAATATTATAATTTAATTGTATTTAAATATTACATTAAAATATTATATTTAAAAAAGCATTTGAGATTAATAATGAAATAAAGTTTTTTATAAATATTCAGACAGGTACGTGTCCGATCACTGGGACGTTTACCTTATATTCATCTCCTCGCTACTTTCGCGTTGTCCTCGGGTCGCGACATATGAAATCACCCTGCACACGCTTAAAGCCATGTAATAGCACCCTTAGCACAGATAGACTTTCACAGTCTGCCAAGTGTTTTCGCGGAATGGTGAGGGAAGAGGAGCTCAAGCCTCCAATCGGATGGCCTAATCGCTTTCGAAACGGGGGTAAGATAAATTACGAGGATACTCGTCTGTTCCGTCCAACTTATTTTTGTAAGGAAGTGAGAAAGGGAGAGGGAGAGTGAGAGAAAAAAAGATATGAGAAGAGAGAATGCGTTCTGTGTGCGTGCGTTCTTTGAATGCTCCTGTAACTTATCATCCTGTAACTTATCGCTCCAATCGGTACGCTCGCATATTGCCGATTTTAGCTTAAGCTTACGCTCATACGTTACGTGATATCGATCGTGATCCACGATCTCGAGCGAGGATCGTCTCGAGCGTGTAACTTTGCTCCAAGTTGCGCCGGCGATCGTTTATCGTCCGATATAACGATCCCGAATGTGGAATTTGCGTTTCGCAAATTCCGGTCTGTCACCATCTTACATGTTACTTTTACTAGATAACAAATTTTATTACTGTTTTACCCGATTACATATTAGTCTACTGCGCGTTATCGCTGTTTTATTTTAACATTCTCAATTTTTATTTGCTCCGATTGTGTTATTTAAACGGGAGTATAATAATAAATTGTGTTATTTATTCTACCCCTGTCTCTTTCTTTTATATTTCCTTTGTCACTTTAGACATTCGTTATTACGTTGCACAGTTTGGAATATTATCGAATGCGAATTAGGAGATGTGATAACGTTGATTGGTATTACATCCGCGAGGTATGAGCGTCGGCTGTAACATTATTAAAGATATACCTCCGTCTAGTTTACGACAAAAGCTGGCACTAATCAACAGCAATATATACATATTATATATATTCTCAATTATACAAATATATTAAGAATTATATGTTATTTTAATTATGTATTATAATTCTTAATATAAATATAACTTTGGAAAGCGATTTTAAGAGAGCGATGGACGAGCACTTTTGATATCGACATTGTAAATATTCCATTCTATCGGGATTCTATTTATTTTGTACTCGCGCAAGCCTCTCCAATATCATTGCAATAATATTCGTAATCACTGTCGTTTAACATTTGGAAAATGCGAAATCTTCATTTCCATGTATTGCAGAGACGAATTCAACGACTAGTTCTTTGCTATTCTAGTTAGTATTAACGAATACATTTCCGCTCGACGAGCTGGGACAAACAGCTCGCGACTGTAAATATTTTATAAATTGTGAAGCACGCGAAGAAGGATCACCTTCGCGAAAAGGAATTCTTCGGTCTACTTCGCTGTATATTTTTCGCCTGTTCTAATTTCGTTTAACGAGATCCGCTTCGATGTTTAGGATATACGTTGTACATAGAAACTTCGTTTGTAATTGCGATTTAATTGACCTGGATGGGTTTGCCATTAATTATCTCGCGATCGACAAGGGAAGATGGTCCAGCAAGGGACAATTGACGATTCGTCAAACCTCGTAACTGCCTTAATAATTATCCTGGAACTCCTTTTTACGATTTGCGTTGTACGCATGTTAATCAATTTAGCCGTTAAGTCTAATTGCAATAATAATACTCTTTGAAAAAAATTCGTGTCAACTATTTTACCCCTACTTCCCTATAATTAATTTTTAGAATTCTTTTAAATAAAAAGTAAAGGTTTTCTCTTCGAATTTTTCGAACGATGGTTTTATTAATGCCGTTGTTCGACTTATTATAGTTATCTAGTAGAGAAATTTTTTTGTAGTTCGAAGAAATCGATAATCCGATCTCATCCATCAACGCCAAGTTTTTTTATCGTATTGATTTATCCTGTGAAAAAAAGACACGAGATTGCAGGACTATCTATATTTGCATCGACGCTTTACGTTGCCCTTTAAAGCTCGATTTTTGTCAATCAATCTTGTTGCTTCACGTAATCGCGAACGTGACAATTGCGAGACACAAAAAAGTACTCTGTACATAATTTCTCTTATATCTATAATTCTCTTTGTTTAAAAATAAATCTTACATTGCTTGAAAAAAATTAAGAACGCCTAAATCTATGCCTCATAAATTGATTTGAATTGTAAAATTATCTCTCGATAAAATTAATTTTTAAGAATATACATCTTTTGATTTATTGGTACAATTTTTTGTCTATACATATAATCCGGATATATAATAAATTAATAAATCCAATAAATAAAGTCAAAATTCGTATTGTAATAAATTAAACAGTCCTGCAAAATAGTTTTAAGAAATAAAAAATAGAATCGATACGCTATCCTTTTCAAGTAGATACACCGTTAAAATAATACTTGTACATCGCTTTTGACACATTCAGGAATAATGTGGGAACGAAAGGATTGAGATCTCGGAACGAGAACACCGTTAGAAGAACGACACTCGGAATCTCGGGCGACACCGTGAAAAATAGTGCAAATATTCACGTTATAATCCGTGAAATATCGCGACCGTTTAAATCGAGACACGCGTGGCGGCTGTTTGCATCTGGATTATGTATTCATGAGATTATACGAGCCCTTCTAGTCGGGGTGTCCACGCCGACCGGCAACCCTTCATCGAGATATCCGGCGCTGCGATATCGCGAGGTTTGATCCTTACTGCGAGAATTGATTTACAAAAAGTATCAGGTCACGAGATTTTTTTATAATATTATATATTGTGTATATATATATATATATATGGCAAAAAATGTAAACCACTAAAATACGTGTATAAAAACTTAAATTATAATAATGTGAAATTAAGATGTTTTGAAATTAAGAAATTAAAATGTTTTAAAAATTAAGTTTGGTTAATTAAGTCTTTGAACAAATTATGTCAACAAATATAACAATCTAATGACATAAACGGCTAAAAACAAACTAATAACAAAGGATGTTAAAAACTTATTAATTGTATTTAACGTGTTAGATACATTAAAAATTAAGCGAAACTAGTTTTGACTTTACAAAGTCAAAGCTAGTCTTCTTCAGTCGCATGATTTACATACAAATTAAATTAAACAATATTGCTACATAAACTCCAAAATAGAATGTGATAAATTTAAAATTATAAGGATAATTGAGCCGTTTATTTTGAAAGTGGCCTAAGTCCATTTGTCAATTTTTTGTTGTTGACTGTACTAGCGTGTACAACTTGAAGTTAGCTGTCATAAACAACATTTTGCGGTTAAGTATATTCAGAGTATACGATAATTTCTGACACATAAATTTTCGCAATTATTTCAATAATTAAAAACATTACTTTGAAAGTGGCCTAAGTCCAATCTATTATAATGTGGATATCATAGACCACAAATTTTTAGTATTAGGACATTCATTTTTACCGAATGAGATTTTGGCGTCGTAGAAATGTCATTAAAGAAAAATAATTTACTGTTTGTCCCCCAAGATTATTATAATGTTATCAAAAAGTGCCGGAAAGGTAATAACTTTATTCTAAATGAAATGAAACAAGAGGATTTCATATCAACAAGATTTTTGGAGGACGCAGTTTTTAAAAGGGTAAAGAATTCTAACGGAGAAACAATAAATTGGTTAAAAATATGCTGGATGCGTTTTTTGAGAAATGAACCATATAAAATTTTCTATAAGATATCAATGGATGAGAATGCAGAGTTTAAAATCCTGGATTTATTACCACGTCGGGGTAGACCAAGAAAATTCGAAAATATTGTATTGACACCACTTTATAAAAATATAAGACAAATTTCAACAGCGAAATAAGGACATGATGGACTTACTACGATATATACTACCGGAGCACCATGACTTCTTCAAATCCCTCCCGCATACACAAAATGTAGATGAGCAGTAAATTGTTATGTAATTTATATAGTTAGAAGATTTCCTGAATTGCATAAATTGTGTTTTTGAAGTGTTGTAAAGAAATAATATAAAATAAATTGAGTATTGTTTTTTCAATTTGAAGCATTTTAAATTGTCGAATGGACTTGGGCTCTTTCAAATTTTATAACAAATCTAGTTGTTAATTTTGAAAGTGGCTTAACTCCATTTGTAGTAAGAAAACACATATTATTCACTTAATAATTGCTATTATTTTAATAGGAATTGTAAATTTAACTCTCTTAGATACACTTAAGCAGTGTGACATGTTGGTATCCTATACGTATATTTTTAATTTTATTGAAACGCAAACTCTTAAATATCTCAATTTAAAAATAAATGGACTTAGGTCACTTTCAAAATAAACGGCTCAATTATATACCTAGTAAACGAGAATGGATTGAAATGGATTGATATTTTCAAAAGTACGGATTCAGGAATGATAAAATAAATGCTTTTCGATCCTGAATGCATTTTTATTCATTTATAGGAATTGCATGAAGCAAATGTCTATGCCTTTCAATCTAAAAATAATATCAGCTTTTTCTATGCATTGTGAATACTGTTCAATTCAAAATTTTAAGTAGGAAATGCAGTTTTTCAACCCAATTGCATCCAATTGAATCTAATTGAATCAAAAAACCTGCTCGTTATTGAAAATACAATATAATCTAATAAAATAAACAGTCAAAGATAAGTTAAATAAATACACTCTTTAGTACATATAATACACTTTTAAAATACAACTTTGATTTTTAACATACTCAGCTTCTTTCACAGAATTGCTGACGATACTCTTATATGCCACTGACTGTATAACGCTGGATTAATAGAGTGTTTTCGTGATTCCCTCGATCTTTTCAAAATTATCATCAATTCTGTGAGAAATTGCGTAGGAGGCATCCCCGGGAGGGTGCACGCACACGCAACTCGTGTCAGGTGCATCGGCCGGTGTCCTCCCACGCCGAGCGATGCCGATTGTTGTGACGGTGATGAGTTTAAGTCCTCTTCTTGTCGCCACCTCGAGCGTCGAAAATGCTGTTTTCTCACAATACTCCAACAACAATGCGCCTTTAGGAGAGGAGGAGGAGAAGAAGGAGGCTGGACCGACGTAAGCGGATTATCCCGGCCCGGCGGAAAGCGATACCGATATACGGCAGATCCACATGCATGGACAGAGGGACGAAGAGTGCAGCTTCCGCGTCCAGGCATTGTCGGCCCTCTCCCGTTGAAAGCGGCCTTCTGCCGGCCTTTGATTCCTTTTCTTCGTCGACGAGAAAACGCGGCGGGTCTTCCACCCCTCATAGTCAGCCTACGCTCTTCATCGCGTTCCCGGTGCATCGCGCGTAATGGCTATCTTGTCGAGATCTTCTTCTTCTCCTGCGAAGAAACCTGCCCTTCTTGTTCGCCGGCAGGAAATATTTCATGTTGGGTATAAATAATTTCACACTTTCCCACAGGCGTCGGACGAGTCAGTGGAAATTTTGCGAGCCTCATCGACGACGATTATCTCCAGTCATTACTGCTGTTATTACTTAAATAGAACACAGAAGTCATAACGATATCATAAAGACATTACTATAATCTTATTTGTAATCTTATAAGTTTTTAAGTATCAAATGACATTATGATGACGTTTTATGCTATCATTATAATTTAATTAATTACTCTCTGTATTCTACTTGGGAGATAAATGATTGCAGTTTAATAATTAACGATATCTCGGATAATATTTAATAATATCTCGAAATAAGAGAAATCGAAATAAACCATTTGCGCAACAGATGTATCTAATGCCCGTCTCTATATAGTTTAATTTTAATTTTGGTTCAACTAACTCTTCATAAAATTATGAAATTGCTTATCAATTTTAATATGTGATGTTATTATTCTAGCTCTATTCATGATTACGTTTCATAACTGAAAGATTTCGGCGCGCGGTTTGCAGAATTGAATATATATATCACATCGAAATATTTATAATAATAAATAAACACTAAAATCCGAAAATAGCATTGACTAAAAATAGAATTTCTTTTACTTAATTAGATTTATTCTTGTCGATCTAATCTCGAATTTTAATTGTTGGCATTCCCAAGAAACATACCAAGCAAGGAGAAAGTAAAAATGACTTCATTTTGATGCCATGAAAGTCAAAATGATGATTTTTGTTTATTTATTGATTTGCCTGTTTATTGATATTAAAAATCAAAATAAAATCATTTTTAGTTTTTGTTTACTTTTATATATTTCCTGGATTAAAGATTTCATTTTGACGTCTAAATGACGACAAATAACATCGGATTGCTATCTATAATTATAAAGTTAAATTATAAAGTTAAAGTTGACTACGCTGCATTCTACTTAATAAATGTGAAAATAGAAAACATGACTTGGACACACAGTAATGAATTTAAACAAATTTTCGTAAAATTTTATGTCAAATTACATATTTCTGTAAATCTTGAGCTTTGTGGTAAATACCTTGCGATTCAATGTAATTACTTCGCTCGTTTATCTCGTCGCAATTCCTTCACAATTTACAATACAATTCTCAGTTTTTTCGACAGATTTCACGGACTCTGTCCTCAAAAGGAAACTTCCATCTCGAAATTTCGGTGAACACGATCTTACAGACGGACGAAGATATCCCTCGCCAGGATCAAGTATGCACGCGATGCGCTCGATGCACGCGATCCGCGTTTACGGCGAAGATCGGCGACGTTTGTCATGTAAATAATATCTGCGAGACACCAGGAGTGAAAAGGGACCCCGAAAAGAGAAGATTGGGGAGAGGGAGAATCGAGGGGACTGTATTCCAGAGTGCCAAAGTAAAAAAGGCAGGAACGGGCGTAAATAGGGAACGCGAGGGACAAAGAATCTCGCGTAACAAGAAGAAAGGGAAGAAGAAAGGGGAGGAGGGAGCACGAAGGGTGGCACCATTGTGCCCTTCTTGTCTCTTCGTCTGCAATCTGGACGCACGCACGCACGCACGCATGCACGCACACACAAATCGCCCTGCAAAAATCATTGGCTCGTAAATGTAATCCAGCCAAGGGGTGAGCCGACTCACCCCCTGCAATCGGATTGGCTAATTACAAGGACATGAAGTAGGGGATGACGTCACTGGGCGTGCACGCGGTGCGATTGGTCGGCGTGGCCAAAGGGTAGCCAGCCACCCCATCGCTTCTATTTTTGTGACACTCAGCGCCGCCGTCTCTTTTCGGCACGATGAGAAGGGGTGGCCGGAGGGTGGAAAGGTTCCGCGGGGAGCTGCGAACGGGGCGGAAGGGCGGAACTACCCGCCTAGGGCACAGTTAATCGATAGGGTCCCGTTTAGAAGAGAGAGGGGTAGCTCTCCGTTGCGAGAAGATTCAATCCGGGAGAGGCTGCGAATATTTTTATTTTTAAAAACGAACAAAGGTAGCAGGCGTATATATTACTTTTATTTATGTAAAACATTTATTTACGTAAAATATCTTAAGTTTTGTTGATGGAAGATTTTTTCTCTTCCTCTATTTCTTAATTATAAATTATGAAATTATGTAATAATATTATTAAGCGAGTATCCGAGCAAAACAGCTGCTTCGTTGTACGAAAGAAGACGGTTTTGCTGAAGTATCTAACAATTTAACAAGATACTAATCTGAAAATAATTGTTAAATCATCAAAGTAATTAGCTTAAACTGGTAGAATGTCAAAACTTTTCACACTCAGAGAAAAAGACATAGTGCTAACGACTATAAGTTTTATATGCAGAATTAATGTACATAGTCAACTAAACTATTTTGTAGTTATTACAACTGTAAATGGTTTATTCAGTTATGCATATTAGTTTATTCAATTATATTAATTCTATATAAACCGTGTGTACAGTTGTCACCTTTATAGTTACTACTATTATTATGTTTCTTCTGAGTATGCTTACTCTTTAAGTTCCCTGGAATGACTCTCACTCTAAAGAATGAAAATACAGCTAGTTTTAAAAAAGGCTCGATTTTAACCTTTAAGAGTGAGATTTCATTTTTCAAAGTGAAATTCGCTCTAAACGTTTTAGAGAGTATCATGCCTGAGTTTCCTATGAAATTATTTAATAATTTAATTCAAGAAAATTATTTTCAGATCTATAACTACCTGAATTTTTAGCTACTTCAGCAAAATTGTTCTTTTTGTGTATAAGAGTAAAATAAATCTTTCTTATATTCAAATTTCAACCAGCTAAAAGAATCATTGATCAGTTTCAATTTGAAGGCTCTGATCCATTGATATATTCATCTACCCACGGTGTAAGAATATAATATGTTTCACTCTTGAGATATTAAATCGATGAGCAATCAAGAAACGAGTTTAAAATATTAATAAATCAATATAGAGTCGCCATTAGAAATTTGCCCCAAACTTATACATTCGACCGCCATTGCATGCGCAATGAAACACCCAACTAAGAAAAATGTCTTGAAAATGAACAAATCAGAAGATTCTGAATATATCAATCACAATTCCGGTTATCTTAACTAGAGTTTTAGTTTATTTAACCAAAAAATTCTAATTCGTTCATTTTCATCCAGAATTCAAATTAATCCAACCAGACATTTTTCTCAGTTGTGTTCTTGCTACTACATGGCTCTACCGTCTGGAGCAAAAAGACTGCACAAGGATACGAGCGGAGGCTGGACTGCAACGAAAGTTGTCAGGATAATTCAAGGAGGTCACGCACGCGCCAGATGGGCCGCGTGTTCTCCCCGTGCACGCGTGCACTTCTCCAGGATATTTGCAGCTGGCGAGCGCGCGCGTACAAGCGAAAACGACTAGCACGTGCTCCTTGGAACGAACTGCCCGACTCCTGTCAAACTTCTGTTTCACCGAGACGTTGGGCAGTTCGCCGTTAAAAAGGCCAGGAATGGCAACAGAAACTTCCTTCGTCGATGGGATAATTTGAAGAGCTTAATTACGAGAGTTCAAGAATATCTAACTCGTATATAAGGAATGTCTTTTTACTCTTTAGTTCATATATTCTTACTATATAATTTTTAATATTATATCAATTTGAAAACTGTTGTTGAATTGAAGAAAACTCTATGCAGTTGAAATGTATTCATCTACACCTGTCATTTTTACTCGTTTCTTGGTCTTATTAACTTGCATTTTTTATGTCTTTTTAAGATTCTCAATATTTACAATTGATTTAAAATTAATGATGTACGATTCGCGTAGAATTCTTATAAAAAATAATTTATTTATCCAGTACTCCAAAAAAAAACGATACAAAGTACAGATTCTTGCAGCATTGTTGCAACGTTTGTAATGTTACTGCAATATTGATGAAACGTTGCAATATTGTTACTGGAATAATTTGTGCTGTATAGGATTATATCGTTTTTTTGAAGTATAAGGATAAATAAATTACCTCTTAATAGATAAATGAAATATTTTCTCTGTTACACTTTTCTTTTGGCTTTAGAAATTCAATACAATAATTGAGATATAAGACTTGCGCCAGGATTAACGTTACGAAAATACGGTACGATACCTGGGAAGAGGGAGGGCTAAGGATCAGCTAATTCATGACGGGGTAACCGGCTCTGTCGAGTCCGTACCGTTACACCTAGACGAGCGTGGAAACGTTATACAGGCAACCGACGACGCGCGTGGTCGGCGAGCAACTCGACTGCTGGATATCAGATTGCGATATCGATATCGAATTATACGCCGTCTTGAATCGATATCGGTGGAAAAAAGCAAGGAAAGGAGAAAAAATAGGAACCGGCTCCCTGACGACGCGGCGACTTCCTAGGTCAATATCTGTTAAATAGACTTGTTACAAGCTCCAATTAAATTAATTACTGATCAGATTACGAGCTCTTTTTAAGACGCAATTACATTTTATGACTACGTTAGCTATCTTACGATTAAGCTATCTCCTCAGAAAGATTTCTGATAATGAGATAAAAAATATTGTTAACGCATTTAATCTTATCGCAAACTTATGTATTATAAAAATAAAACAGTAGTAAGACTAGATCAATTACTTCTATTCTCCTCTCTTGAATTAAGTAAAAAATTGACTTATTATCTTGAGACAAGAGTAAAACACATATAAATTTAAGTTTATGTTATCTTATGTTTAGAATAAATCTTTACTCAACGTTATAGTTCACAATATTGATGTTATAACGTTTGACATGAAACTAATGTCTAAAATTATATTTTATTCTAGATTAGAATTTTGCATTTAAAAATAAAATATTCCTCTGTTAATAACAAATATGATTATCCCTATGTTTATCCCATTTTATGATAAATCGAAGAATAATATCATTAGATCTGGAAATTTTTTCTATAATGTGTTGCTAAAGTTTCTTAGTACGTCGTATCTGAATTATATATGATTTTTTTCCTATGTCGAGCTATTAATTATTAAATTTCGTCTTTAAACAACGATCGTAAGAAAGAAATTAAGATTGACTCTCGTCAAGTAATTTCAAAGAATCCTTTTTCTCCAGAGAATTCATAATTATAAAAATGAAATGAAAACGAGGCTAGTCATCGAGAAACATGTATGAGATTCTGGTTTCCTTTTTCCTCCTCGTCTGCCCGTCGGAAAAATTCCGCGTGTCACGCCGATCGTGCGAAATCGAGCGTGCTGGGAACGCGAATTTCGCGACGGCAGGAAGCACTGGCAAAAAAAAAAGACGGGAGAGAAAAGGCCCAGAAACTACGCCATGGCCGGTCTCGATTACACGGTTACTTTGGCTTCGTCAATGGAGAACGCTCTTTCTCGCTGCACAAGACGTTCTCTCCGCTTCTTTTCCTCCTGCGGTTCTTCTCTCTTACTCGCGTCGATCCGCGACGGCGAGCGAAACCGCACAAAGGGAACATCGCCGATCGCGCCTCAACGGCTTCCTCGCCTCCCCAGGTCCCCCCCCGTCTCTCCGGTTTCCTCACTCCAGCCTCCTTCTTTTTTACTCATCCTCCTCCGTGTTCCTCTCGTCATCCCTCCAGTCTCTCGACGTACAAATTTACTCAGCCGTTACGTCCAGATCGAGGATGAGTCCATGGACCATGTTCGAAAGTGCCTCGTTATTTAATTTTATTATCTCAGTAGCCTCGATTTCAAGACCTTATTTGCATCTTGCAGCTAGGTTGATCTGTCATTTCAATGTAAATCGTACGTTTTGTGTACATTTTTGTGAATAATCTGATACTTTTC
>NW_017257808.1:113476-135156 GCF_001594055.1 Mycetomoellerius zeteki
TCTTTCTCCTTTTCGTTATTTATATATTGTTTAAATATTGATTAATTCTATAACTTCCAAAAGTTAATATAACAATTTTTTCTTCTAAATCCCTTTGTTTGAATTCAAGATATAAGAATGACTTTATATCTCGGCTAATATTTCTTTCTTTTATATCTTGCTTTTCTGTCTTTGTTATTCAGGGTTGGCACAAATTCCTCACCCTACAATTCCATAACATTTCCCTGATTTACAAACAAAATTTCATAATTTTCCCTGACTTTCAATATTTTAAATTTTTTATGTATTTTCATTCTGATTTGGAAATCGTTAAATATTTTATAGAAAGATCAATTTAATAGAAAGCAATGTAAATTACTATTAATGTTGCTGACACTGCTTGCATTTTTAATTGTTAAGCCGATAATGTTCAAAAACTACACAGATGTTAAGTATATTAAACTTCTTCAAAGAATTTTAGTTTTCCAAAAAATTTTGCAAAATCCCTCGAATTTCCCTGACCATTTTTAATTTTCTTGATAATTCCTTGATTTGGGATGATTTTTACATTTTGTAGCAACCCTGTTAATAATATTATTAAACATAAATATTGATATTTAATATAAAATTATATTTGTAATATTTTTTTATATTAATCCTACATTGGGAAAAAGAATCTGATTGCATTAATTAGAATTTTGGTTGAACAAATCAGAATTCTCTGGTTGAATCTACTTATTATAATTCTAATTAAGTCAACTAGAATTGTAATTAATATAATCAGAATCTTTTGATTTATTCATTTTTGAGAAATTTTTCCCAGTGCACAATTTTTTAACGATTTCCGTGGCGTTTAACATTCAAGCGAGCGTTTCGCCGTCGGACCCGTTTACGAGCAGTCACTCGAAAAGTCGCGAGGTCGACGCGTCAAAATAAACATCTGCGTCCTCGATTACTCTCGAGGACCTCTCCAGGACCTCTCGAGAACCTTCTCTACGGCAGAGGTCTACGAGGGTCAGCTTGTACAAACACGATCGGAATCGAAAGCGGCGCAAGAGCGGGGTTTCTATTTCCGGCTGCGGCACACGCTCGAGAAGACGCACGGATGATCGATCGACCGATTCATCGATCCTCCGAGGATCCTTCAGACTACTTAGGGGAACGCTGTAAGACGAACAAATTATCCAAGTCAAAAGAAAACAAAGTTTTAAAGTTCGTAGATGAATCGGGCTGTGTGTAAAAAGTGTGTCTTCAATTTATATACGTATATGATTAATTAAGTGTGTAAAAGTAACAAACTATACTATATACAAATATGGATTTACACATTTAAAATTAGCATAGTGTCATTTTTAGACGGAAAATTAAATAACGTATACATATACTCACTCGCAAGTCACTTTTTACACACTTGAGTTTTCAGTACAGAAGCCAGTTGCACTGCAAATTCAAATGTGTAAAAACCCAAACAGTACAGAACTTGCAGTAATATTGCTGCAATATTGCAGCAAGTTCTGTGTTGTTGGGGAAGTGACTTCAATATACCATACATGTGTGATTAGTTTCCTGTGTAAAAATAACAAATTATACATTGTATACAAGTGGATTTGCACATTTAAATGTGTAGTGTAGTGTCATTTTTACAGAAAACTAAATAACATACATATATTCGTTTTTTACACCCTTGGATTTGCAGTGTAATATGGACTTTCAAACCTGATAGTTCAGATCCAGATTCGTGATCGAGAATGACAGTTCAAGCGACACGTGCTACCATAAAGACGATAATAGCGCGATTAGGGTGCTAAGGGCGCGTTAATTTCCTAATTCCCATTTTAATCACTGTCGGCTTTGTCGTCTGCCATTGTCTTTGTCATACTTTTGTGCCGCGGAACCGGTATGGCTCCTTTCGCGTCATTTGTAATCAGCTCCCTTACACGTTCTTCAATTACGCCCGCATTAAAACGTCCAAATGGCAGCGCGTTTCGTCACCCTTTTCTCATTAGAGGACAAAAATTTAACCTGACGTAGAACGAGAAAATGTTTTATTATACTCCGCGCATGTCGTGTACAATAAATAAATTTAAATAACTCAATGTCACGAAATGTAGACCTTTATAGCAAATATTACATGTCATCTGATTTTGATATCTTAATTAATCTTAATTAATCCCTAAAAGAAATATAAATTAAAATATAAAGACTTTCGAATATAAAATAACAATAAAAACTAGAGATAGTTCCTTACGCTTTAAAAAATAGTGGTGTCTAATAATAATTCTCACTGTGTGTGTGTGTTGGTATTAATAATAACACTAATATAATGTGGATTATGAGTTTTAAATCAACACCCTTGATGGTATTGATATAAACACCAGAAGTTTGAAGGCTACACCACACACACACATGTTGGTGTTAATATTAACGTGTGAAGAATTATATAGACACCGCATGGGTGATAAATCCACACTGTGTTTTTTAAAGTGGATAATTGCATTTTGACTCTTAGGCCCAGTTTTTAATTATCTGGTTAACTTGTGGTTTAACCTGATATTTTATCCATTAAGCTTCGTCTATGTAGATATCATGGATAAAGCCCATTGAGTGAAATATCAGGTTAAACTTAAACACAAATTAACCAAATAATGAAAAACCGGGCCTTACAATTCCATCTCTAGCTTTTGATCGTTAATTAATCTAAATTAAGTCCAGATTAAAGCTAAATCTAGATCTTTCCAGATAAATCTAATAGACGAATCGAATTCTTTTTACTCATCTAAATTAAATCTGAAGTAAATTCTTTTGTTTAAGCTAAATGTAAGAAGTATCTGTAAATTAAATCAGATTAAAACAAAAATTTTGTAATCGTTCTAAGATTGATTTCCACAATTTCAGGATTAATTCTCTCTTCTCTCTAAAGGGGTAGCTCAAACTGTTGCGCCGGACCCTTCGTTTGACGGTGCAAGGGTCAAAAGGAAGTTCGCATAACGGGAAGATTCCATGTGGGCGGTTATACACCGGGTGTGCTTTACGAGTTCAACCGCCTCCCTTCCTCCCTTCCGCCCTGAGCGATATACAAAACGTTAATATCCTACGACGAGGAGTTAATGGACAGACGCACATTGCCTCGTACAGTCGTATAGTCCTCGTATAGTCGAGGAGATAGTCGATGGTAATATACAGTTCGACGTATAACGAGATTACGAGCTGCAACCCCCGCTGCAACCCCTTTCGGCTCTTAGAAAGTGCTAGCGCGAAACGTGACGAGTACAAATTGCAGACGCATCCCTTTTGCTCAGACTCCCTCGCTCTCGTCGATGCCTTTCTCCCTTTTTCTAGACTCGTGATGGATGGTCTCACCAGGTGATGCACTCCCTCACGTTAGGTGCCATCCCTCGCCCGCTTAGGAACGACGCTTTCTCTGAATACTACGATTTTTTATGCTATTTTTAATTTTATAAATTTTATATTTGTAAATATAATATTATATATATAAAATATTATATGTATAAAATTTGAAATAATATTAACTCTGTTAGTCTGCTCAAATTTACTATATGATCACTTGGATCAATTTCATCAAAAAGCTTTAAAAAATAAAAAATTTTTACAAAAAAAGATTTTACATTAACAGATGAAATCATCAAATATTAATGGAAAGTTTCTAAATAAATATTAGTAAAAAATTAATTAATTAATTTAAGTTTATATGTTTGAAATTTTCCTTCTTGAGTCCAACAAATCCGAACAAAATAACAGAGTTGAGAAATAGGCTGAGAAAGAGCTAAAATCGAGAGGTAAAATTTACTTCGCAAAATATGATGAACATAATGCGGATAATCATTACAATCACGAGTTCTTTTGACGTTATAGTGAAGCATCAATATTTAATTATTTTACGATATTCGTCAAATAAGTAGACAGTTTACTTTTGATTTCACGGCGTTTATGGGGTTTATTGCCGAAAAGTATTTCGATGCTCCATTTATATCAAATATCGTTCCGTTTTCTTTTGTACGAAGTCGAAGGGTGAAGGTCTAGGTATATAAATTCGACGGAAAAACGGCGAGCGGGTTTTTGTGCGCGAGATGACTCGTGCCGGCGATTTATAATCGTCTCGCATTCGTCTCGCTTGCATGGGCGGGTTCATGAAAAAGATCGCTGTCATCGTTCGCATATTTCCGCGTGATTTTTCACCGATGAAAGTAGCGATTCATCCATTTGTGATTAACGGTAAAATTGTAAAATGCTTTTGTCGCGAGAAAAAATATCCTGCAGTAACGTTTCTCAAATATTTTCTGTGTTATTATGTATTACATTCGCATTTCAAAAGCCTCTACGTTCGTAAATCAAATTTCACACTCGGTCATCAAATTCCCAACTAATGATGATATCGCGGTTGAATTACTGACATAAATAAAAACATATTTTTTACAAATAACTGTAAATATTACAATTAATTGCAGAATTATCCGACGATTTGACTAACCGTATAGAAAATAAACTTGAATACCTACAGCTAATAATTATAGTCAACTAGATTCTTGATTAGTCATGCAATTATTCGTTACATTTCGATTTATTACTTTTTTTATTTGTTTGGGTTCTTCTAGTTTGTAAAACTGTTAGACAATGCGTTTTTTCAAAGATTCGCAACGGATTCATACGGATTTGCAACGCTCTTAAAATTTTATTTTCTTCGTATATCTCATGACCTTCTAATCTTAAGAAACATAATGAATGTCAGTTTGACGTTACGTTACTTTACAAGATAAAAATACATTCTTAATGCCTATTTCTACCAATATTAATCTTAGTTTAATTTTAATCTTAGTTTAACTAATTCTTTATCTAGTTCTAAGAATTACAAAAAGATGAAAAAGTTAACCAAGATTAAAGTTAATCAATATTGATAGAAACGAGCATTAATCGGATTTAATAATATCTGTAGTTATGAAACTGACTAATCACAGTCATTCCATTCTTCAGAGAAGTAGCTATGATTGATTAGTTTCGTAATTACGGATTAAAGGTGCCCGATTAAGGGTGCCGTTTCAACACTCAAAAAAGTGATCTTGCAGTTATAGCAAAAATTATCTAAGTATAAAAAATAGCTAAAATAGATAAATTTCTAACAAGTATTGCGATATTGGATACATATTGCATCTAATCATATAGATGACAGAGATAGAATTTAGATTTGTGCTATAAATTCTATGTGTATGAAACACAATTTTCTATCAGATACAAAAAACAGCTATAATTTTAGCTGAAGCAGCAAAATATTTTTTTGCGTGAATCTTGTATTGTATAGTACCTCCAAATTCAAGGTAAAAGTTTTAAAGATAGAAAGATATTTCGAGTTACACACTAATAGGAGATATTTGTTCTATTTATATACTAGATGTTTTTCTCGGAATATTAGCACGAAATAAAAAGTAAAAAAGATAAAATGAATATGTATGTACTAAGATATAAGATGAACTTGAAGTACTTTCCTTTTGGACGTACAATAAGGCTTTTCGTAATTACCTCCAGCATTTCAAACGAAGGATAATCGACAGTATAACAGAGCTATTCAACTGACAGAGTGAAATATAAATTTCGGCATAATCTAACAGATCAAGTTCCGACACAATCAAACAGGTCAAACATGAATAGGGTTCTCACAATTAAAAACTCTTGACATTTCATGTTTGAGGATACTTTATGTTCCTCCGTAATTTATGTAGGGTTTATAATTATGTAGAGTTTATAATTCAACACATAAATTATATTTGTAACGCCAATTTTTGACGATATAAAGTTAATAATGAATTACAAAATCACAAAAATACAAAGGAAATAAAATTTTGGAGCATTGCGAATCCATCAGTCTTCTTCATTCTTTTCTTTCGTTTACAAATGGTTGTATTTGACACTACTATGGTCTAACAATGGTAATACTAAAAGATTGTAGATTTTACAATTTTTGAACTTGACTTCTCTTCGGGATTTATTAATTTCAAGACGCTTTCACGTCACGTTTATGGACCGGTAGCTCGGTCCATCAGCGGGTGGTCCCCGAAACACGAGGGCCCACAGAAGGGTTGTTCTAGCGACAGAAAAGTCTTCGCTGCCTTTCTTTCTTTCTCTCTCTTTCTCTTTCTCTCGTCCTGTCCCGCTATTTCTCGTTGAATCAACGATGTCTCGCAGCGTGACGTCAAAATAACCAAATGTCAACAGTGTCAGGGCGCGTCAACGGGGCGCTTGATCGAATTATATATATATAAGAAGGGGGGTAGGCGACACGGAAGGGTGGTGGCGCGGAAGGTGGATACAAGGTTGCCCCGTGGCGAGACCCCTTCTGTCAATTAAGTCCTATGGCGTTCAGAAAAATGCGGCGCAGCTGCGTCTTTTGCTCAGAGAAGAAAAAAGAAGCAGACTCGACGTAATACCAGGTAAAAGCTGAAATGAGGGGGAAGAAAGGGGGTGATAAATCTGAATGTGACCGACCACCACCGCCCATCCGGACACGGACGCACCGCCAATTTTCGTTATCGTGGTAATTGCGAGAAGTGGACATCGTCCAGTCTGACGGATCAGTTTTGCTCGCCATGGGAGGTCAGGGTGCGACTTCTCGCACCCTTTTATCGATGTTTTTTTTCCAGTTAGATGCTTAATTTAGATTTTACTCTTAAGCTCAATCAGCAGGAGATTCGTTTATGGCTTTTCTGTATTTAGATTCACAATATTAAGTTCTAAGTCCATTTTCCACCAATATATAGATTAACTTTAATCTCTTTCAATTCAACTTACTTTTCTTTTTCTATTTCTAATTCTAAGAATTAGACAAAGATGAAAAGTAAGTTGAACCAAGATTAAAATTAATCTGCATTGGTAACGGGAATAAGAGATAAATATAAAGAGATAAATGACGCGCGCGCGTGTGTGTGTGTGTGTACACGTTTATTATATGAAAAATAAGATTATTAATACGCGGTTAATAATCTTATTTTAGTATATAATAAATGCGCGATAAAATTATTAATAGCTATGGGCACAAAATTATAAAAATAGTTGTTGAATTTTACGATAAATAAATGTTTACTTTAGTACTATTCAAAGAAATATATACTAAGGTCCGTTTCTATCAATTGTAGATTAACTTTTATCTTGTCAATTCAACTTACTCTACATCTTTTTCTAGTTCCAAGGATTAGAAAAAGAAGAGTAAATTAAACCAAGATTAAAGTTAACTCACATTGGTAAAAACGGGTATAAAAGTTAGTAATTTTTTTTCTTCAATGTACACCTCCGGCATTTTTACTTTCAGGTAAATAAAATTAACTTATCATAAGTTCGGCAAAAATAGCTAGAATATTTTTTTCTAGTCTTGTAAGATAAAAATTACTCAACTATTTTTCTCCATGTAGATCAAAAACAACTTACTGATTAACTGAGAAATCATGTACGATCCAGACACCGGCTTGAGTGTCTCTCCAGCCTTTGATGGTAGTTGTCAGACATTGTCGGCACTCATCAAAGCGCTTTACTTTACGTCTGCGGAGCGCAAGCCCGCCCTGGTTGGTCCAAACAGTTCTCGTCTCCGTCAATAAAATTGTCGTTTTCGTCGATAATAAAAGCCGCGGGGGCGCGTATGGCGTGCTGTTTATTTGGACGACGCCGTCCGGAATCTGCTCGTTAAACCTGTAACGACGGCAGTGGCGGCGACGACGATCTATCACGATACGGAGCCTTGGAACTTTCTTCCGCTTTGCGAGAAAGCCTGGGTCTTTTCCGCGACATCGGCCACGTGTCCTGGGAATTCGTGCGACTCAGATCGGAAGTGACGCGATCGCGGGGCTATTCTTCGAGCGTCAAGCCTGAGCTCGAGACCCCTTCGAGAGGATTCTTCTATTTCTGACACGAGCCCAACGAGTCGTTAATCGTTTCGTTCTTCCTCAGCAACGGTATGAAATAAGAAGAATAAGAACTTGTATTACCTATTAGTTTATAATTATACACTGAAAAGAATTTCTGGTTGAGCGAACCAGAAGATTTTGATCATCGGAATTCTGCTTATCTCAATTAGGATTATAACAGATTCAACCAGAAAATTCTGATTCGTTTATTTTCGACCAGAGTTCCAATTATGTAACCAGATTCTTTTTCCATTGTATCGATAAAACGAAATGCATTTTCTTTGTGAGATGTTATTTTGTTATCTATGAATTGCTTGTTTATAATTTGGAAACTGGAAACATCAAGATAATAAAGACATTAAGATTCCTGACTATTCACAAATTTTCGGATTGATGACATTAGTAACAAGAAAACACATAATGAAAATTCTTGCAAAATATATTAAAATAGAAATATTTTATTTTTCAATAAAATGATGTATTTGTATTTGATAGAGTATATTTGTAAAATATATCAAAAGGAGAGTTCTTTTATTTTGGAATAGAATAAAATCATATTTATCTCAATTTAGCTGTCATTTCGTTTGTTTCATTTTTGTTTATTTCATTTTCTGATTAGACAATAATTTCCAATATATAGTTATTTATTGATTACTAAAGGATAGGAACATAAGGGGAACTTTCCGTATATTTTATAAATCTGTTCTATCGACTGCAAATGTTATTTTATTAAAAAATACTTACATTTTAATATAGTTAGCAAGAATTTTTTTTATGTATTTTCTTCACTTCTAACGTCGCAATCCAAAATGACTTTATTTTGACGTCATAAAAGTCAAAATGATGATTTTTTTATTACAAGATTTGACTGTTTATTGACTTTTAAGAATCAAAATAAAGTCATTTTGATTTTTTGTTGACTTTTCTGTGTTCCTTGAGAATGAATAGGTAAGAGTTTTAAATTTAAACAGCATAAAGATAAATTCATTCTTTCTCTTCGTTGGTCCTCCAGTAATAAATATATCTTTTGATATATTTTTATATTCAAAATTGAATAAAATTAAAATTGAATAAGACAAATATTTTTTTGCTATAATAATTATAAAGATGCAGAGGGATGAACAAAAAGGCTTTAATAAGCCTCGGTCGTTGTTTTGTCCAGATATATATTTGCATTTAAAAATAGATGCAACGTTTGCAGTATTATGTAAAAGGGTTCTATCGTCCTGACGACGAAACGATCGTAAAATCGAGGCGGAGAACCGCGGCCGGTTTCGGTTCTAATGGAATATGATGTCAAGCCCCGGGTCTCGCAGGCCCTACACGTGCTGGAAATCCTCCAGCGCGCGTTGTAAATCTCGTTGAGTTATCGTCGTTTAAACGACTGTGAAATTAGCATTCTTCACTCGTCCGCGGCCCGATGCGCCTCGTAACTGTCTTCTAGGTGCTAAATTTCGCACTCTTCCTTGGGGCCGTTTTCGAGCCCTCAAAATTCTCCCAGTGAAGACGCCCGTTTGGACCTTCTCTTCTTTTACTTTGTAAGCGATTCGGGATAATGTTGCTCTAAAGTCGTAAATTAAAGACGGTCGGTAAAATAAAGTAGCATACAAATTTAATTAGTTGCGACTTAAATGATGAGTATTAGTAGTGCGCTTTGAGAATATGATATAACAACATTTTTGTCTTTAATCCGTATCTTAATCTCTTATTTAGTCTTGAAAAAAATTGCGTTTAAGAGTTTATGGGATTTTTAACTATCTTTGTGTGTCTTTCCTTGATTTGATACGACATGGAAAATTTATGAAGGAAAATTTATACAGTGTTAATGCGAACATTCCTAATCATAATTTAGTAATTTTAAGAATTTCTCGCTGAGAATGGCTCGAAACTGAACCGAAACATACGTAAGATTATGAATAAGATTATAATGTTTCACTGTGATTGATATGCAATTAAAGACTTATGATAATGGTTTACACATCATTTTTCCGCGCTGATTCCCAACATCTTTTCGTTCATAATTAATTTATTGTTTTTTTTTAAAAATGTCTATCTTTGCATATTGAGAAAAAATATAATTCAAAGATAAGAAAGAATTTAAGGATTTAGATTCTTTAAAAACATAATTTTGAACATTTGTTTAAAGAAACGTTTCCCTATCCCGCTCGTGTAATATTTTAATAAAATAAGTGGCTATTTCGATTGTTACATTCCGGATAAATTCTCACAAAGTTATTTCTTTACAAATACACCCTCTTTCATCGCGTCCTCTCTTTCATCGTATATAGGTCGGACCAGAAGTCCCACGCGGAGCGGTACGATCGCGTTTTACACACGCGACAGTGCAGATCGAACGGAAAGAGAAACGATGCAGATACAGATGGAGAGAAAGAGAGCGGGCAGTTGGCGTGACGGGAAGTCGCTTCGTCAATGGCTACCGTATACATATAGGCATAGCGGGTCCCGACAATGAGCCGAGGGCGACGTTGCAACCCCCTGTCGTCGACGACGCTTTCGGAGGTGTAAATGGCACCTCCGAAACGCCGTTAAAGCCGTTAAACCGGACTGCTACCTGCCAGATTCACTTTCGATCTTTGCCACCTTTCTTTTCTCCTCCTCCTGCCCCCTGCAATCGAATTGAAACGTAACGTCATCATTCAATCCGCGATGAACAACGCGCACGTCGTTGCACCTACGCGTTGCACCTTAGACACTCTTTAGGATTCGTGTCTCTTTTCCTCTCTTCTTTCAGTCTTCTCTCATCTCAATCTTTCCCTCGCGTTCATTCTCGCGTCAACGAGTCCCTTTTTTCCACAAATTTCGCTCTCAATCATCGCACTGGATTCGATACGCATCTTGGGATCAACGACGTTTTCGGAGCAAAACATTCCTTTTCCAGCCTTCTTCGAAAAGAATGACAAAGAAAGCCATAATTCTTGGGAAACAAAATTAACTTGCTTTGTTTTAGCAAATACTTAATACGTTGAAAAAATTTATTAAATTTTAATAAATATTTATTTGACTAATACTAATTAAACATTTACTTACAGTAAATAAATATTTATTAAAAAGAAATATTTAAATCAAATCAACGATTCTTGTATCAAGTAAATATACGTTTACGTTTAGTAAATATTTAGTTAGTATACTATTCAAACAAATATTTCTTAGAATATTTAGTTAATTTCAGTGCATTATTATCTCTCTTTTTCAAAAGAATAAATAATTAAATTCAAGTTTAGAGTTTACTAAAGGAATTTGTGTCATGCTATAATTATGAGTTTCCAAAAATTATGTGCTCAGCACTATTGCATAATAAAATAAAATCGTAATACTTCATTCGTTCGTTAAAAATATATTTTTTAATTAGTCCTTTTTAAAATAATTTATTCCTAAATAATCTTTTTTTTCTCGAAGATTCAAAAAATTCAATTTTTCGTAGCTTTCATCATAAAGTAAAGTATTTTTAAAAAATATTGCTAATTTTTCGAAAAATCACGACAAGATTAAAACAAAAAAAAATTAACTGATGTATGTGAGTTCTCTTTCCAGATGATTTTATCATCTGGGGCTAACGTGCATAAGAAAATTCGATGTTGCCTTATTCTGACGGGAATAGAATAGAATCTTCTCTTTTTCTTTCACACTACGCTCTTTTCGTGTTTGCTTATTATGGGACCACTGGCGTAAAATCGCGATTCGACTCGTTTTTTCGTGTCCGAGACACATGACGGAAACCGGAATTAAGCCGTGGGTCCAAGAGAGAGTGCCGGTGAGGCTCCTCTATCAAAATCGGAGGACCCGCAGGTAGCTATTGCAGCTACTCTCTCCCCGCGTATTTCCCCGTTTTCGGGACTTCCAAAAATGCGCAAGCGGGAGGAGCCGACAGTCGGACAATGCGTCCATTCGGTACCCTCTTATATGCGCGAATTACACGGATCAGAGGCGGCGAATGCCTATCGATCACTGGCTTCCGCCGCCACGTATCAATATCGATACATCCACGTCACGTTACCTACTCGGTATGCTCGAGTGCTTGTCCGTCAGACGTGTGGACGTCAATTGATATATCCTTACGTCCTCGGCCAAGGAAAGGACCTACAAGTCGTGGAAAACGACACGCTATAGCTCTCCGTAGATCGAGCGGTGACAGATCTGTTTCCTGCTTCCATTCGGAAATTGCGTAACTTCCCCGTCGTAAAATATCATTCGACCGTAAAGAACACAAGTGCAAATATATAAATGCCACGCTTTCGTTTTGGAAAGAAATGTACTTTTTTTTGTGTTTGAAGTTTGGAGCGAAAAGTTCGTGGAGCAAAACGTAAAAGTAAACCCAATTTTTTTTATAGAATTTTTTTATAAGTAAGATTGTCTGCATTTATCAAAATGTTTATTTTGCAAATGTTGGAAGTTTTCTTTGTTGAGATAGAACTATTCCTCTAGATCTAAAAATCTAATCCAATCAGCACGAAAAAAACTTCCAACGGTTGCAAAATAAACATTCTTCTGAATACGGATGTTTTAATTACGCAATTTTATTTCGCTATCAACATTTCAAATTCGCATCTCTCTTCCTAACTATCTCTTGATTATAGATATATAATGCCTACGGTTTGATCAAAAATTTTATTAAATTGATTGTATTGGAGGAGGAATCGAAATTGTCTATTTATTTCTTATCTTATTGAAGAAGATTGTATTCGAATTCGTATTAGAAGTTAAAACGTCTGCACAGCTGTGAACTATTTACACTTCATCTTTTGCAAATGTAACTCGTTAATAATTATATTATTAATATTTCAGCGCTAATAACTGCTGCGACTCACATCGGCAATTTTAATTAGTTTGTGATTTATTCTTAAAGCTAAATAATAAATCTATATGTTATATATAAAAATCCAAAGATCAGATTTTTTCAGCATATTTGTTGCTAGAACTATATACATATAGTTATTATTATCAAAATTATAACAGTAATAATCACAATTAAGTAGTTACATTATCATAATTATGATTATTAATAATCGTAATTAAGTGCTTATAATTACAAAATATACAAAAAAATCTTTTTCTCAGTGTATAATTTCTCAATACAGTGGTTTAAAAGATCCAAATTTCAAGTTTTCTTCCGTAATCCCGGTCCAAACCTAACCCTAACCGTGATACACACCCGCGGGGTGCAATCTTTTTCAACACACCGGAGAAGTTAATCGGCAATTACGTGCACAGAGATGCGTGGGTACCTTCGTGCCGCGAGCGTCCCGCGAACGATCGAAAGAAACGGACGAATGAACGAACGCCGGCCAGGGCGGGTCCTGTCGGCAAACAGGGATAGCGTTACAAATTCTCTGAAAGGGATCCCAGTATTCGAATTGAATAGCTCGTAACATCGAGGAAGGACGTAGAAAAGGAGAATGGCACCGAATCGGAGCCGGGGACGCGTAGCGTCGTCATGCGCCGAGAGCGGAATCAGCGGATTAAAAGCGAGATGAATGCAGCGCGGAGTTCTGCGTGCCCTCGGTCCCTCCGTTTGCACCCCCACGTCTTGCTCCTCTTCGAAGGTTCAAACAAGCACGTTGAAAGCCGAGCGATCGAGAGAAAGCTAATCCGCTCCTCGTGCAGCGCGTTTAAAAACAGTTTTTTTTTGCGCACTTCTTTTTTTCCCGTGTATGTGCATGTGCACCAGATATGACGAGATTTCGATCGACAAGCGGAGGGTAGTTCTCGAGATTCTCGGGCAACGTGTTTTGTGAAATCAAATCTTGGACTGGTATCAATAATGTTGATACGATACACGTTAGCTGATAGCTTTATGACAGAGATTTTGATATTTGCGAGGAAGCGGATTGAAAGTTTATCAAATTCTTTCGGTAATTTAAATTACATTGGAAATTTTCAAAGAAATTATTTAGTGATGTGATAAATATATTCTTTCTCTCTCACATAAATATATTCATAAAACTATATTTAATTCTCTTTCAGCAAATAAGATTTCGTTCCAAGGACATAATAAAAATTGATTTGGAACATATATTATTAAATAATACGTCATATAATATTTTACGAATTAATTACGATTAATTATGTAATTTCTCAGTGCATCGGATTAAAAGACCCAATTCTTTTTTCTAGTCCGCGATACATTTCAGGTAGCATGGAACATTCCAGCAATAATGTGAGCTGAGAAAAATGTTTAATTGGATTAATTGTAATTTTGATTGAAAATAGAATCATAATCTTCTGGTTAAATCCAGAATTTTAAATCCAGGACTTGTGATAACTAGAATTCTGATTGATATAAGCAGAATCTTTTAGTTTGTCTATTTTCAATCAGACACTTATCTCAATGCAGCAATGTTGCTATCTGCGATGAAATAAAGATCAGGATAATTAATAAAATTAATGCAGCAGTAAGTTTAAAACAGAACTACTTATTGGGGGAATATATCAACTAATTGTAAGGAAGATTTATTCCAACATCTAACTTTGACCGTAATTGATGATTCTCTTAATCATTGTTAGATAATATATCAGCAACTTATTACACTTATTTCTGAACATTTCCTGACTATTCGATGACTCATATTGATTTGTCGTTGTAAACGAGAAATGGATCCCTAAGAAATTAAATGGATGTTTCAAGATGCATTCTTGGGAAATAGTCAGAGATCCAGTTCACCCTTTCGCAAAATTACCCGATAAATGTCAAAACGTCAGCGGTCGAAAATGGGATACTTAAGCGGATTCCCGAAGGATTCCCTCCGGTTTTATTTACCCGTTCTGCGACAATGCGAAGGCGTGAAAACGCCGGGAGAAAATCGGCAGATTATACGTATCTGGGAAAGGCAAACAGAAGGCGGTAGTCAAAACGACCAATAATGGCCGAAAAGCCACGGATAGAAAAATATATTTGTGATTTATAAATAATCATAAATATCTTATTGTCATAATATATAATATTATCCAGCAAACATTAAGTAACGGTAACATAACTGTTAGTTATCATTTCGTATTCAATAATATAAATGTTACGTACAACATGTGTTACATTACAGTTATATTTGAGTAGGAAATTATAACTAATAGTTATATTGTTGTTAGTATTTACTGAACATATATAATATTTCATCAAAATATGTTCATTTGATGTTTTGAAACTTGTTTTTCCATCAAAACCGTACTAATTATTTCTATATGTATACGAAAAAAATAATTTTGCTAAAATATTCAGTTAGATACAAATCTGAAAATAATTTTGTTAAACTATCAAAATAATTATATATATATAAAACGCTTTAAGCATTGATAACACTGCTGCAAAAAGTTTAACATTCTAGCAAATTACATAAGAGCGTATGTATATTAATCTTATTTTTGGTAGCTTTATTTTCTGTTATTATTAAAGTTCTTACTGTTACATTATTAGATATTTCTTTAAGTGTTTTATTGCGTCTCTCTCCTATTCGCTAGCTTTCAAAGATATCTCAATAGCATTCTTTGTGTCTCAAGATGCCTCGGAGAGTCTTGCACGCGCATGATAGCGAGAAGATTCGTGTTTTACGGCGCGAGAAATCGACGATCGCTGCCGCCGTTACGGCTCCCCATTTTCCTTCCCGCCGGAAGGACGCGTCATCCTAGGACGAGCTCTCGAAAAAGAAAGGAGAGAATAAGGGTATCTATTGCACTTCAAGATCGATAAGATCGTCGATCGACATGGAGATGAAACGACGAACGGCCTTCCTTGCGAGAGCTCTTATTTCGGTATCTTTTGAGAACGCATCTTGATCTATCTCTTTGGACGTATCGATTCATGAGACCGACGGTGTTCTCGAAATGGACTTAATTTTATTCCTTTTATTATATTTCTGTATGTATCTTACTCTATTTTTTATTTATATTAAATTTCTCATGTTGTTTGTTTTTATTTATGTGCGGGAAAAATGATTTTGTTAAAATATTTAAAAAAGTTAGAAGTATTTAAAAAATTAGCTACAAATCTGAAAATAATTTTATTAAACCATCAAAAAAATTACATAAGAATTTCAAACATGATAAGCAATTCTGCACAAATTTTTGACGTTCTGTAGCAATCAGTTTGAGCGTTCTACATAATTATTTTGACAAATCATCAAAATTATTTTTAGATTTATGATTCAGCTAAATTTTTAGATACGCCAGCAAAATTGTTCTTTTTGTTCCAACAATTATTAAGTACTAAATTAATTCTAAAAGAATTATAACTGGCGTTTTAAAAGATTTAATTAGCCGAAAGACTCGCCTGTTAACGGTAGATCCGTCTAATTATGTTTCTATTTGTATGACAATTATTATTAAGTACTTTATTATTATTAAATACTTTATTATGTATTAAAAAATTTAATTATAGTATTACTTAACAATTGTTGTTTCATTCACATTAAGATTTTGTATTGAAATAATATGATAATTTCTTGTTGATTTTTTCGCATTTATGAAAAATGTGCAGAATTTAATGTGCTGCACATCTGGACGATTGCAAAAAAAGAACTTGAGTGCAAAAAATTACGAGGCGACAGGTTCACAGGGCGATTTTTTTCCCGGCAATTGTACAAAGCGATAAGTGGTAATTGATTTTACGCCGCTTGATTTACGACTTCGGGACCGGCGACGCTAAACTCCGTTTTTGGGGTAAAAAACGTACGAATCTAACCCCATCGTCTCTATCTCCCCGCCTGTATTCACCGACATGTGTTACCCGTTCATCGCATCGCCCCCAGTAAATGCGATGGGGTAACGCCACGAATTTCCATCTTTATCGGGAAAACTATGACGGGCCCTTTTTACGGGGTTGCGTGGCACGCTACGAATCGTGTTATGTCACTATCTTTATTTTTTATCTTTATTAATCTCTATTGCTATATTAATATTATTATACAACACAACCAGTCATAGAACAGTACAAGCAATAAGTGGAGCATCAGCAAAATCACTGCTATTAAGCTCGCCTGTTTAGAGATATAAGAATAAAGAGAAATTAATACTATACATGGACAAGTGCAATTAACAAATTAAATGACATAAGAAAACACGACAACGACACAAGAATTAAAGCGACGACACTTAATACTGCAAAAACACTTCTCAAAAAATCCGTCATTCGGAACCGGGGTTGCTGGAGTGACCAAATTATTACATTACAGTCATAAAAATCTTCGAATTGAACGGAATAAAAAACCTTTTACAGGATTTAAATAGAAAACATTGGAAGGTGGAGTAGTGGATTTTATACTAAAATCGAAAGAATGTTAAAAAATTTTTTAACTTTTTTTTTATTTTAGTACAAGGTCGAGTGCACCACCTCCTAATTTTGCGTCTACTTTAATCCTGTAAAAGGTTTTTTTATTCCGTTCAGTCAATTCGAAGATTTTTATACGACTGTAATATCATATAAAATAATTTGGTCACTTCAGCATCCCCTTAAAACTGTAGGTCCCATGTATATCGTGGCAATTGAATAACCAGCGTGCGCACCACAAGCATATGAGAGAGGTGTAACACAGGCCAGAGGTCTAATGTAAGAAGAAGAAGAAGAAGAAGAAGAAGAAGAAGAAGAAGACACTTATTGCGTGTGATATAAGTTGAACTAATTACTGGTCTACATATAATGGCAAGAATAGCAAATTGAGAGACAGTGAATTAATTGATTAAGGCATCGACATCTTTCGATGTTATCGAGTATTGTTATCGAGTATTCCTTTGTAAGCGTGAAAGATAAAATTTTTCCCCTCTCGTTTGAATCAGTAGATAATCAACGATTATTCAATGGCATTTTGAGGTGTCGAGCTTGCCGCTCGGTGCAATTGACTAGCGATCTGTAGACAGGGCTGGCATGTATTTGAAATACTTTTATTTAAAACACTATTTGCAATACAAGTATTTTATATTTTTTATTTCAGCGGATCACATAAAAGTATTACATATTTTTGTATTTAAAATCGAAAGGTTGAAAGATTTTTGTACTTTATAATTGAAATAATAAGATTGATTGTCAATGTTAGTATTTGAAATACAAAATACAAAATACTTTCAATCTTTTATTTATAGCGCCTACATTAACTCGTGGAAAACTAGATGGGACCCATTAGCGCCAGGTCGTAATTTCCACCCGGATTACCAATACTTTTTCAAATAAAAGTATTTCAAATACATGCCCAGTCCTGTCTGTAGATCCAGGTTCAATCCCACCTGCGCTCACATATGTGATTTTTCGCGTTTAAGGAGCCGTTTAAGGAAATGACTTCATCTGATGATTAAGAGATCTTTGATCACCAGCGCCGTTCGGATCGGCGTTAAACTGTAGGTCCCATACAACACACACACACACACATATCAGTGGATATATGTACACCCGCCAACACGCATGGCAAGCGTGGCGTTTTAATGTCAAATTCCTTCCTTCCAAAGATCATGTATAATAGAAAAGGTTGAAAGAGGCTGCTATCCAGAAGTGGATGAAATCAGCCTGATATATGATGATTCAATGGCATACTTGGCACTGGGTAATCAATGGAAATTCAATTAAAAAACGTAAGTTAATTCACAAGGAACACTCCATACTGTTAAAAAAACATTAGGTGAAAAAAGGGCAAATATATTTTTGCTAATTTTGCGCAACGATTACCGCGCCCAATTCCTATAGGAGTTCGGCGCAGTAATCGTTGCGCAAAATAATATAGGTACAGATGTAACACAAAACTATTAAATTAACGCGCGTTTACATGTTTCGGCTCATTTTTGAGTCCTCTTCAGAAACGTAAATTACTTAAACTATTACTTAAAATAATTTATGTCTCTGAACAGGACTAAAAAATGAGCCGAAACATGTAGATATAAAGCGCATTAATTTAAGAGAGAGTTTTATGTTACATTTGTATATTATTTCGCGCAATTGCCGCACCTGACTCCTATTTGCCCCTTTTTTCACTTAATTTCAATTAAAAGAGAAAGGGAGTTCAATAGTATATGGTATGTTCAATTAAAATAACGATATTTGCACCTTAATTCCAATATCATATACATTGAATTTAAATACTAAAGCAAGGTTAGATAGGTTCAGGATTCTATATTTCATTGACTTTTTAGTTGAATTTCACTGATTACAGTGACATAATTAGAACTGATGTCAGTGATTATCCTCTGATTCAGATTTAGAGAGCAAGAAGAGAGGAAACAAATAATTTACGTTAGTCATGCCAGCATCTCGACAAAGCTTTACAATCTAAAATTAAAACAATAAAACAAAATGTTACATCCATTTAGTCATCTGTCTATTATAACGTATCAACGCTGAAGAAGGGCTAACGCGCACTAAACAAAAGAGAAAAAGGCCCTTCCTCCGGTGAAGTCCCGCTGACGTAAGTCACAATCCGTTCACGGGGGCACTGGGATACGGCACGGGGGGCGCGAGCCCGGCAAAGGGCGAGGCGAGTCAACGTCGAATAAATCAAAATAAAAGGGGGGAGGCACACACGTAAAGAGAGCCCCGCTGGGCGACGGCCCGGAAAAAGAAGAGTGAATCCGAGGAGGGAGCTCCGGTACACGTTGAAAGAGTTACCTGCCGGAAGACTCGCCTATTAACGGTTGCTCCGTCTTCTCGGGTATCGCACGCATTCGCTCTGACACGCACACGTGATGAAATCTCGCTATGGTGCGGACGCATCGACCGATGAAATTTTTATTAATGTGCACGAGCACGTCAGCAGCCGTCCCCCCTGGTCCCCCCTTTCGATCTCTCCAGTAGCGCTGGGTTTTATTTGGTACGACAAAGTGCTTCGTCCGAGGCTCTTAGAAATAATAGAGAAAATGCTCTGCACTCGTTCTGTACTTTTTATTTCGTCCTGGCGAAAATAAAGATTTGAGTTTAAGTGATGGCTTTACTGGTATTTTATTTTTCGCGTATATATCTTTTTCATTCATTTTTTGTGTTTTTCATTTCGTGTGTATATCTTTTTCATTCATTTTTTAAATTATCTGATTATCAATCTGATTAGCAATAATTAAAGCAATTGTTATTAAAAAAGTTTCTCACGCATAAAAGCTTCTCGTTAAATGAAATTGATAAAAAAATCAACGCTTGTTTAATTATGTAACACAAGAAAAAGTTATAATTAAAAACACAAGAGCGTGTGTGTGTATGTGTGTAGACAGCATTTAGATTTCTCTCTCTCTCTCGTACATTTTGTTGTCTCAATTTTCGTCTCTTGGAAGCTTAGTTTACACTTCTGTCACTCTTCCCTTACATTCAACTTAAAGCTACTCTGCAATGTGCTCTTTTCTTTCTGTTTCGTGCCTTTTATTTTTTTCCCCATTTTTCCTCTTTGCGATCATTTTATCGACAATCCTGTTTCTTGTATTTTTCGAATTTTATCAACTTTTATCTGGAAAGACACGGAACAAAGAAACAAAATAAGAGGTAAAAAAAAGTGAAAAGAACTAAAAAAGTAAGAAAGGAGCAAAAAGCATTGTAGATTAGTCTTTAAGCTGGCATTTTATTTATTATACGACAAATTTGGCAAGTCTGTTGATTGACTGTAAAGAGATCCGAGAACTTCTCCGTCCTCTCTCTGCAGCTGATTAACAAGTTCGAAAAATTTGTTGTACGACAAATGTAATCCCATCAATTTTATGCTTCTATTTTTATTTTCGCCAAGGTGAAACCTTCCTAGAGAAATTTTCGGATATTGAGCGAGGAGAGAGTATCTTTACAGACCGTAAGGGCCATGGCACACAAGAAACTTAAAGCAGCAAGACGTAAGCAGTAAGGAAATCAACATGTTGGATTGGCTAACCATTAATGGCTTAGCTGGCAAACCAACTTACTCCCGACATGTTTACAGTCTCTACTGCTACTGTTCATTGTAGACGGCGTATTAATCTAATGCATGGTTTACAATGGCAGTAGCAGTAGTGGATGAGACCGTAAGAGTAACAAATTGACCAATTACAGTTGAATGTAAGAAGAATAATCGACTGTGATTGGTCAATTTCTTATTCTTACAGCCTCATCCATTACTGATACATTGCAGACCATAAAGGTCCAGATACAATACAATTAGCAGTAGGCAGTAATGTAGTAAGACGGAAGCAGTAGCACAATTTCTACAACCACGTCTGTCTATAATGAAGACGACGTGTAGCGGCAGCTATGACATAAAGTCAATCAGAAAATACACTGTTTGAGGTTACATGCAAAATAGTGATCGAGTTTTCTCAGCAGTTGCAACAATTATGAATTCACTGATTCACTGATAATACTGAAAATCGTCGTCAAACATAGCCTCAAAGTGACATAAGCCATAGGCAGTACCGAAATGGAAATGGTTCATTTCGCTTACGACTACAGTTGCGACCTACTAAACCGAAAATACGTCTCTTACGACTACTGTTACGGCCTAAAACTCTCCATTGTAGTTGAATCTTAAGACTAGGTCCACAACCTTGCTTTAAGAGGCCCTAAGCCGTAAAGACGTAAGAAATTAACCAACCACAGTCGATTATTTTTCTCATATTCAACTGTGATTGATCGATTTCTTAAGGCTTTACGGCTTATGGTCCTTTAAAGGTTGTGGACCTAGCCTAATGTGACTACACCACAAATCAGAAATAAAGGCCCTAAATGATATCACATTGGATCTTTATTAATTAAATAATTTCATGTGAATATGTTTATTATACAGGGTGTTTCCAAATTAAATGGCAAAACTTCGGGAGCGTGTAGAGGAGTAAAAAACTAAGAAAAAAAGTCCTATAGACATATGC
>NW_017257808.1:136351-136723 GCF_001594055.1 Mycetomoellerius zeteki
ATATTTTTTTCTTTTTTCGTGATTTCCTGCGAAACAAAGCAAAAAGGAGCATATGTCTATAGGACTTTTTTTCTTAGTTTTTTACTCCTCTACACGCTCCCGAAGTTTTGCCATTTAATTTGGAAACACCCTGTATATCCAATCCTGCAAATTGAACGCCAAATTTAATTTTCAATCTTTAGTCAGACAATTAACAGAATTTAATTTAATTAGATATTTTTTAATTTAACACATGATGCGATCAAAAATCTGAATTATACGCCACCGTAAATGCCGAAACTTTAACGGCGCTAAAATTTGCCAACACTGAAAATAATCGCGTGAGAAGAGAACAACGTGGCGACGGCGGCGGGGGCAGCGGGGGGGGGGGGG
>NW_017257808.1:136745-161224 GCF_001594055.1 Mycetomoellerius zeteki
CCTCTCTGGTATCCATGGCGATGTCGCGATGGCCGCCGAGAAGCGTCGCGGCGCCTGCGTCCGGCGTAATTGGATTCCTCGGCACGATAAAAGCGTTGTCCCGCGGAATTTCGTTGCGTCTCCCCACGCAACCCCTAAGGGGGACGCCTACCACGAGCTCGAAGCTCGAAACGCAATCGAAGGTCTTATCCTGCAATCTATTTAAGTGATCTCGTCATTATTGACACATTTGTATAAATGTATGGTGTATCTGTTCTTTAGTGTTAAATGCATCATGTTAAATTATACCCAATTTGAGTTATTCTTAATTATTTCTATATTGAATTACTTTTATTCGATATATCGTTAATTTAAATGAAGTTAAACAATTTTACTCAAGAAAATGTATTAAATTTAACTTAAATTTAGTTTATTATTTAATTTATTATAAATTGAGCTTTTTTATTTAAATGCATAATAATACAGGTGATATATAATTGTTTTGACTTTGAAATTAAAATCGTAAAAATGGATTAATTCATATTTTGACACATTGGAAGACAAAAATAATAAAAGTTATTTAACTCAAGGGATTACCATTACTCCTTTGATATCTAAGTGTTTTACATTTTATTCACTTTGTGCCTTCTGCATCATCGTGTTTTTAGACATTATAATGTCAGCTTTATCTTGCGTACATATATCTTTTTTTATGCTCTAATTATCTGACTTATTATAATTAGATCATAAAAGCTAGAGCTAATTATCTGACTTATCATAAATAAATCAGATAATTATGACTTACCATAATTAACTGACTTATCATAAATCTTCTTTATAAGAAATATAAGGATATCATTATATTATCAAAAATTTCTCACGTACGAAAACTTTTAATGATAAAGGAATTGATGCTTTTCTGAAAAAAGATAAATAAAAACGCAAGTCCTTTATATTTAACACTTCTCTTGCTTTGGTAGAAATAAAGGCGTGTTTCAGTTGGCCGGATAAGGACTGGTTAAGGTGTCAACGATCTCCATGACGGGCCGACAAAAGGGCATCCGGGGGCTCTTTACGTTTTTCCTCGTTTTATAATCCGCGAGCGAAAGGGGTTCGGCGGGCATTGTGCGACATAATTTACTGTCTGCAAACATACGGGGCGCTGATGTAAAACATGCGCAAACACGCATCCCCGGATTTGATGCCGGCACCGCGCCGCGCCGGTAGATTTCGGCCGCGCTCGGTGTCGTTTTCGAATTGAACGCGAGTGGGTATTATATCGGGATTTATTCGGGGCTCGAGAAAAGCGACTCGAGTTCAATTGAGTCGTGTACCCTCGCCTGTCCCTCGAAGATGATGCGAAACCGACCCGAACTTCCCGTCATCACGTTCGTCTTGTTACGGATCGGCTAGGCTCACATTTTCTTTTTAACGGTATCACATAAATAAATAAAGAAATTATATTCAACAGAAAGATGAAAATGAAAGCGTATACTGTATGTGATAGTTTAAAAGACCATAGACAGGAATAAAAGGTGCAATTAAAATTAATTTAAATAACTATTATATAATTGAATAATTAATTGAATAATTTATTATTAATTTTTAGCATTTGCATGAAAAAAAAACTTGCTATATAAAAATTTCTTATAATTTACAATTAGCTTATAATTTCATGCTTAAATTTTAAAGAACAAAAAAAGTTTTATAATAATATAAATAATAGAAATTATATTTTTCACATTTTATTTCTACTTTTAATACTTATTTTAATATTTTTTATTACAATTCAGTTTCCATTTTTCTTTGGTAATATATTAAGATTTCAAAAGTGTCAATTGAAATCGTAAATCCACCCGGAACTCTTTCAGACAAATTTCACTAACGCGAAGCTACGGCTTACCCTCATCTTCCGCCGAGACTTCGGCCTTTCGTTCTGTATCCAGGGGGATATGAATATTTGCAGGCATGTGACACGTGTCCCTCTCGTCGCTGTAGAACCAGGGGGTGGTCAGGGGTGGATCCGACCTTTGAGCACCGACGTGGCGTTACTTCGGGGCCCGGTGCCCTAAGCTCTCGTAATTGCCAGCATCACGGGGGGACACGATCACAAATGCCGATCACGCGTAGAATCAGCGCGACTATGCTTTAATTACACGTCACGCGAATGTCTCTATTATGTCACACACCAGTATACGGCCGCACCGTCGGATGCCTTTTCAATCCCGAAAATTGAGCCAAAAGAAACGCAGTAATTCTGATGGAGATATATGCATAGTCACAAAGTTATTAAATACTGAGAAAAATTAAAAGACTCGTTCAAGAAAGACAAGTAAAAGTATGAAATTTTGTTAAAACTTATGTGCACGTCCACGTATTCAATTGATTTTACAATTGAAAGGCTTACTGCAATAACGGGATAATAACTTATGAGGAAACCCATGGAAATGTCTCCCTCTGATTTTAATGAACTTTGAATATATTATTTTATAGACAAAAATAATGGATTTTTTTTATAAGAGATCAGTCGTATTTTTAAGAAATGTATCCTTTTGAAGAAAATCGGTTTTTTTTCTTTCAAAGCGAATATCATAGAAACTGTATATAAGAGATAGAAAATGTTTTGAATAAAAGTTGAATGATTTGAGAAATACTTCACAATAATAATTTGAAAAAATTTATTTAAATGAAGATCTTATTTATAAAAAATAAAAATTAAAAGCATTTTTTTCTATCTTTTATAGTTTTGATATTAGTACGATTAAATTATAAAAAATAATGACAGTTTCAGTAGTACTTTTCATTCAGTTCTACAGTTATGAAAATAAAAGAATAAGCATATTTTATACTAAAAAATCAAATTTAATATATGGCGTTAATTTCGTTTTTTAAAAACTGGTTTTTGTTTATAAAAACTTAGTTATAGACACCGCGTAACCATCTGATGCAGAGAAATTTTATTCTTCTTATATAGTATTCCTTATTCACAACTTGCAATTCGCAATAAACTTTTCGGACATCTGCCAAAATAATAAAATATAAGAGTTTTTGTAGCAATGTTCAAATAAATAAAATATATTTTTTCCATCACTTTATAACTATGAAGTTTATTTTCTTCATTTTTACAAAATGTTGATTAATTCATTATTGTCTCCAATTTTCTTTTCTAATCAATACTAAATGAACAATAATTTCATATACTAATAATCATATACTAATAATCATATACTAATAATATACTAATAAAGTATATCATTGCACTGATTAAACAGTAGAAAATAATCATTATCGCGAGACACATTTCAATCGCGTTATTTTTTCCTTTCATTCCATCGTCTCACTTTATAGCCATTGATGAGTGGAGTAGCATAATGTGAGCGGATGGTGCGTAATTATGGCGTATCGGTCGTCTCTCCGCCAGATGCGACGGGTTCCAATCGAGCCCGGTCGGATAAAAACGCGCACGATAGTCTGGCTAGCGATTGAACCGATTCGGACGTCAATCAAAGTCGGAAAGTCGAAAAGCCGACGCGGGTTGCTCTCTCGATGACAGACGGATGGACAGGCGGGGACCAGGCAACTCAGGTAAATCGACATATCGTGTTACGAGGGTTTCCTCGGGCGATCGACGACCAGCGAAAAGTCGGTGAAGCGTCACAAACAGAATGCATATTTCTCCCTTTCCTCCTTCCGAATTCATGAATCTTCTATATACGCGATTTTTCATTCTATACTCAAGTCGACGTGATTTAAACGATAGAGAAAAGATGTTATGGAGAAAAAAACTCATTCGTTGTATTATAGGTATAATTGCATATAAGTATAATTGCAATTCACACTGATTACGTACAGCAGAAAAAGCAGTTTGCACTTGTTGTAAGATTCTTTAACATATAAATTGGCTTATACATTTAGATTCAAATTAGAAACTAAGGACAAGACCCAATTATAAGGCGTACTCTTTTTAGTTGAACTTCTTGCATGGTTCATCTTTCCTCTTTTTCTTTTCATACAGAAGAGAGAACAAGAAAAGATGAACTGTGCAAGAAGTTCAGCTAAAACGAACAGATCTATATTAAAAAATCTTACAATAGTTTCAAAGCTATTTTTTCTGCTAAACACAGCCAATAAAAATACTGTGTGTTCTCTATATTATTTTTTCATAATTTTTTCTACTTTCAAATTGGACATTGTATGTTTATTAACTTATTTATTAATTGTTAAAATCATTCATAAAAATTAAAATTTAATATATAAATATATAAATGTTCTACTTTTTCAAACCTTTTAACAAACTCTGAATTTTGCTAACTTTTGGAGATTCAAGGAAAGATTCTTAACCGGAATATTAACTTTGAGACGGTCTCTTTGACATAAATTCAACTAAACTCTCCGATTCTATTTCTGGTCATAGTGGTCATACCGTACTTATAACTACTTACGGTACGTCGCGCGTCGCTCAGTCGGCGCTCGCGGAGACGCGTTGTTTCGTAAAATGTTGCGCGGGACGAACGTCGGCGAGGCATCTCGTGCGATTGTCTCTGCGGTTTTTCGTTGGCCGCAAAATAAGGCACCAGCCGCAAGGTATTCCGACCACATCCCGCCGATTTTATTCCGCCTGCATCGCGCACGGAGCCATAAAACGTGATCGCCGTCGTAACGTAAGCGCGACGCGTCGCAAGGCGGAGATCAGTCAAGCCTTACGGAAGAAAATTACTTTTTCTTTCTTTCTTTCTTTCTTTATGTCTTTCAGTCTCTTACAAGCTCAAGAGAAGTCTCGAATCACGCTTATAAATACAGCATAAATGCTGCAATGTATAATATATCTCTAAATTTGCAGTGGAATCTCACTCTAAAGAGTAAAAGTTGAGCCAGTCTTGAAAAAGAGTGGCTCAATTTTTAATTTTTAAAAGTGAGATTTCACTCTTTAGAATGAGATTCGTTCTAAAAGTTTCAGAGAATAAATATAAAAATCGATCAAACCGTGAAATCTTCAATACAGTTTATTGTGCAGTCAGATAAAATATGTATTTTATAATTCGAAATATTTGCATGTCGCTTTTACAGTCAGATTAAATCAGTATACAACAGCTTTAATGTATAGTAATGCGCACTAGTGCGCCCAATCGAATTTTCTATCATTCTAAAGAGTGAAAATTGAGCCAGTCTTGAAAAAGAATGACTCAACTTTCAATTTTCAAGAGTGATATTTTATTCTTCAAAATGAGATTCATTCTAAAAGTTATTTACAGAGAATCCTTAAAAAAACAATTACAATGAAGTAACAATTCAAGATGCGAATATTTCGTGTCACTCTAAGAGTGAAAATTGAGCTAGTTCTGGAAAAGAGTAGCTCAACTTTCAATTTTTAAGAGTGAGATTTCACTTCAAAGTTAGATTCACTCTAAAAGTTTTAAAGAGTGAGATTGACTCGGCCTAGGAATTTGCGGATGGTAACACATCGTAACTACGATAGAATTGAGCTTGGAATCGAAAAGCGAAAGCGATCGTTTGACTAGGAAGCGAACGAGAGGATTCGGCGATTTGCATATCGCTCCGTCACGACCCTTTATTCTACGACGACGAAAGGAACATCTGCATCAGAAAGCACGTCGCGCAAAGTGGATTACGGTAATGGATCGCTCGCGATTGATCGGATTAGATTACCACGGCGATCCGTCGTGGTGATACCGTGATCGGTGAACGGGCTCAGTCGGTGCGAAACGACATACGTTTCATGAACATTGATTCTCTCGATCCCGCGCAACGCAATTATCGCGACAGATACGAGATCTCAGTTTCTCACAGCACGAAAGCGAACTCAAATCAATAAGGAATTATCTCAATCATTTGCATATAATTGCCAAAATAATTTTTCGAAATACTTTGTCAGAGATTTAAGGAAGGTTACTAGAGTTTCCTTTATTCGATGCTAAATATTTTGATTGTAATTAAATTTTATGAAAATAAATTAAGGCTGACAGAAAGTTTTTCGAATTTAATCCTGTTTGCAATCTGGGTCTTTTTTGGTACGAAATTTTACTCAAGCGAAATTTTTTACTCAATTTTCTTCAAAATAAAAGATGTGGAATCTTAAAATAATCAAGAAAACTATTTGGTAATATAATAAAGATGTTGAAAAGTAGCCCTAAACTTTTTCACATTTTTTTTGAAAGTTTAGAACAATAAAAAAGACTTGGGCTGGACAAAAAAGACTTAGAATGCAGATGAATGGAGTAAAATTATTACAGATACAATTAACTAAGGATTAATACTTATACATAATCCTAAAAATACACAGAAAGAACGATTTTATTAAGATATCTAAAAATTTAACTAGATATAAATCTGAAAATAATTTTGCCAGACTATCAAATTAATTATCTAGAAGTGCTTAAAAGTGATGATAATACTGTAAAAAATTTGACATTCTAGAAATCAATTTGAGTGTACTACATAATTATTTTGATGGTCTAACAAAAATATTTTCAAATTTGTATCTCTATAGTTAAATTTTTAAATGCTTCAACAAAACCATTCTTTCCGTGTAATTATTAAATAAATGTATGAAATGAAAATAATCAGAATTCAATTTTCAGAGTTAAATCTAATTTTCCGGTTTGATTGTAGATACTGTTTGCTCTTCTAGTTCAAACAATTTAGTTTCGCTTGACGATTTTCAACAAGGTAATAGAGGGTAACGTGTATCGTTCGCCAAAAGGTGACCCGCACCTTACGAGGGGCGGCGCAGTGCCATACGAATCTAATTGGCGCTAATTTCGCGGACCTGTTCTCTCCTCGCTTCTGTATAGCGTACAAATGCAAACAGAAAAACACGGGATACGCTCCGTCGCTCGTACAATATTGACCCTACCGCATGGAACGACACGAACGAACGCGGGCATCACAATGGCGCGAGCCACCCCCGCCTGCAAACGAACTGCCCAAAAGCGTCCCATTCATCCGTGTACTCGTGGAGGAAATTGACAGCCGGTCATTAGGACGAGAACGAGAACGAGAAATATACGCGCCAGCCACGCGCACTGCATTCTGTATGCGAGTGTGCTTTAGCGATCGAGAGACTCGATGTCATCTCTACTGACATAAATCACGAGCATCAATTACGAGATGTAATTTCAAGACATCATGAAATGAAGAATGTATTTTTGGAATTATAATATATTAGTATTCTTTTCATAAAGAGGTCATTTAACTTCAGTTTATTACTTTTGCAACATCTGCTGAAATAAATTGAAATTGAATTAATTTTTGTGATGTGAGATATGGGCAATTGAGAGAGCAAACGCAGTTAAATTTAGCGTATATTTATTTATGTAATAATAGCAAATAATAAGTTGATAACATTATTTCTTCATTAATACGAACGTTTCGACTTTTGTTTAAGTCATCTTCAGCGTATATCACTGCTTATAATTTTTCTAATTTGAAGTCTTCATTACTTGGTGAGTTGAAATGATTGCTAATTCAAATATAATTGAGAAAAACCTCCTTAACCAGCTGTGTGACTGTTAAGATCTATAATGTGTTGATATTTTGTTAAAACTTTTCGCATACTTAATTAACAATACAGCTATTTGTTGTACTCACACACCAAGTTTGCTATTATTATATATAAATAGATGTACGCTAAATTTAACTGCGTTTGCTCTCAATTACCCATATCTCACATCAAAAATTAATTTTATTAAATCTAAGAGCCTTTGTCAAATTAAAAATTTTTAATTGAAATTATTTCACTCAACATTTAATAGCTATTATCAGATTTTTTCAGTGAGGATTTAAATAAATTAAATGAAATACAACTGAACACAAAGAATAAAATCTTTAATAAATGAATAAAAAATAAAATTTCTTTTTTATAACTTTAAAAATTCCTCCTTGAGAAAAAGTTTAAACAGTTCCGCATAGAATACATCTACAAAAATTGACGGTACCCTTTTTCGCGGCGCAAAGATCGCGACTCCAGGATCTCGCGGAGGATCGACCTAACAGGGCACTCGGCCCTTTAATCCCGGGGTCAGGGCAGGAAATTAAAAATTGAATAGCCAGGAAGGTCCCTTCAATACGCCGCCTCGTGTCTCGATATTGCGTATAGCGCGATATCCTCGACGTGCATACACGTACGCACGCACGCACGCATGTGCCATTGTACCGTGACGTTGATTTGACGTAATTGGCACCAGGAAGGAGCCGAGCGGGGCAGCAATGATTGGGATAAGCCGGAATAAGCCGGGATAAGCCGTGCGTGGATTTTCTAGGAGGGATGCGAGAATTTCGACGTATATTTTTTTTCCTACGTATCGCCGTTACTTTACGGGACGATTCGCTCCCCTTGATCCCCCGATGTATCACTTAATTCTCGATACGTAGTGCGTCGATCAGTAAATTAACGTGCAATTGAGAAAATTATTATATATGAAATGCTCCGTTTTGGCGTAACGAATTTTAATTTTTAGGCAGATTGTGATCAATTTAATATACATATTTTTTTATTTCCTATACCGTATTAAATTTTATTTCACTTTAATTATTACATGAAAAATGAACACGTACATGACACAAAAATAATTTTAAATGCCAAAAGTAAAAGTATCACAAAAATTTTGCTCTCACTTTTCTTTTCTACACTCAGAACAAATATTTTAAATTTTAATAAATATTTGTTTGAATAGTAGTAACTGAATATTTATTAAATTCGAACATATAGTTATTTATTTGATAATAAAAGAACCATTATTTTAATTTATAACTATCATTTTTTATTTAGTAAATATTTATTACAATATTTGGTACATTTTTTTTCATTATAAATAAAATGATTTCTTCATTTGCGAACAACTATCAAAAGATCAATAAAAGAAATAGAAATTAAATTTAGCTATCTTTCAGCGCAATTATATTTATGTCAAATAATCTTTTTGTGACATTTATATGTAAATTTTTCTCGATGAAACAAAATTAGGCACCTTCGATGCCTTCCATCGCGCTTTTTTCGACACGAATTCTGTTCTTTCGTTGCGCGCGTTGATACAAAGCGACTAAGTGGACTATTATTTCCCCGGTTTCTTCTCTATTTGCATTTCATCGCATTTCATTCGAAGGGATGCCGAGCAAACCTGCCCGGATTCCGAATGCCCATTCGTCACGCGTTTGAAGCGCGCGGACTCCGCTTTGTACGTCACATAACATACGCGTGCACGCATGCACGTATGCCGCGTATGCTAAGGGCAATGAGTGGGTTTCGCTGTAATGCGAACGTCAAACATTCAAACACACGGCCCGCGTCTCGAGCCTGTGAGAGCGAACACCTGAGTATGCGAGCGAGAGCTCGCTTAAGCTCTCGGTACGGGATCGGGGTTCGTTCTTGGGCTGAGATATCGAGGACTAGTCACGAACGCGCTTATTTCTCGCCCTCCTTATCAGACATACATTTTTTTTGCGTATTACTTTAAACGTAATTCATTTAATGTTCATAAGAGTTTTCAAGTGTGATGTAAGAGTTATAACTCTTTTTATTTGTACAAATAAAAATAAATAAAAACTCAAAAATAAAGGAATTTATTTGTACAAATAAAAATAAATAAAAACTCAAAAATAAAGGAAAAAGTTATATTTCTATTATTTTTATCATAAAATATACTTTTCTTTATTCTCCAAATTCTAAGTTTAATATTATAACACATTTGTAATTATAAGAAATTTATTTTATGTAGTAATTAGATTTTAAATTAATTTCGATTCTATGTTATTATTAGACCGCGACACAGACTTTTGCATAACACATAATTCATAGTGCATCAACCAATCAAAGTTCTTCTTTTCCGTAAAGTGGAAGAAAAGGAAGGATTTAGAATGGTTGATTCTCTTATGCGTTATGTGTTATGCTTTATGCAAAGGTCTGTGTCGCGGCCCTTATGATGAAAAGTTACATCTACCCGACGAATTTAATTTGTATCCTAAATAAGAAACCATAGATTTATTTTTCCGTTCCATACTGCGATACCAGATTATTTAAATATATAACGCTATTAATTAATTTTTTAAATAAATTTTATGGAAATTCATTACAGAAATATGTAGTTGAGAAACTGAAACTTTTTTATTTATTCAAAACATCACTTAGTTATATTTTATTAATTAGAATTATATAATATTTCTTTTATTTGACTTCACATTCTTATCTTTATATATTTTATGTACAATACTTTATGCATTTCGTATATTTTATTAGAAGAATAAAATTCTAATCACGATTATATATCGCTGATGGAACGATGATTAACAAGGACAGAACTTCTCTACTAAAACGAGGACGATATCTCAAGACCAATTAACGAACACGCTGTCCTTTTGTGTCGTCGGAGGGGTGCACGTGATTTCACGGATCTTCGTCGTAGCGAAAGGCGTTCGCATCTGCGGGATGAAGGGAAGAGCGTAAAATTTAAATAAATGTCCGCCGGATACGGTGAATTAAGTGACATGCTAATCACGTCACTGGCGATACATGCGCGAATGAATAATCGGTTACTCTCTTTCTCTCTCCCCCTCTCGCCTTGGAAAACCTGTTTTCGAAACGCACCTTACATGATCGTAAATAGCATTGTAAACAGTCGCGAATGTAAAATATTGTACAATCATTTAATTTATTCTAAAAATTATGTAGGATAAATCATAATTTATATGATTTATCCTACATAATTTACTGTATAGTTTTCTAAAATAACTTAGAAATAATTTAAAATAATGAAAACCATCGGCTTTAAAAAATGGATTATTTAATGGATTATTTAATAATGTAATTAGGATAAATATTATTATAATATCGAACATACAATACAGTCAAAATTGATGAAAATTATTATACATAAGCACATTATCGCTTAAAGATCTTAGAAAACTAACATCATTCTTATCACATATTTTATTATTACTCTCGATTTCAATCTTCTGCTGGCAGAAAACTTTATCGATAGGAATTGAAAACGTTTTACAATTTTACATTTTTACAATTTCTAAGTTACATCTTCCCAGATTGACGAATCCATCTGTACCGATTCTGTCGGCAGAGTGAACGCAATTGCGTGTCACGCATTCGAGACGCAATCGCGTGGAAAGCTCTAGCCGAGTTTGAGGTGGTCGAATTCTTTCCCGCGATGACACGCTCGTAATGTGTCACCTGGTCGTGTTCGACAACGAAAAAGGGTTGAGCAGTCAATTGGAAGAATTTGCCCTTACTTCAAATTTGTTCGCCCTTCGATCGAGTTCATCGAGACGAAGAATCGTCCGAGGCGTGACCGATCACAATTTTCGAACGAGAACGAACGTTTCGTGTTTCGCAGACCGAATTGCAAACTCTCTCAAATTCAGATATACTTTTAAACATAATTTTTATATCATCTTTCGCGTCTTTCGATATAATTTAACTTATTTAATCTTATAGAATAATTCTTTCACGCAATCAAGAACTCGTTGTAAAAAATGATGTATTAATTAATTAAATTTATATTTAAAAAAAAATTGGCTATTACTTTAAATATAGAATCAAATAATTATTAATTTGACGTATGCTTTTATATTTTTAGCCACATTATTGTATTCTTTATCTTAATTTAAAAAATATTAATATTAATATTATTAATAATAATAATAATAGGAAAATAAGTTTGTAAAGCAATAATGATGAAGAAACGAGTTTGGAAAATGTAAACTAACTTATAGCTATAAAATTTTGTCAAATGGAATTCAATTGTGATGGAATTTTCCAAAAAGCTTCACTATTCCAATTATTCTACGTTCAATTTTTACCATTTTAAATCTTTTATCTGAGAGATTTAATATAAGTATGAATCATACTTGTAACACGTATTTTTAATTTCATTAAACATATTACTTATATATACACAACTTACAATTTTACGTAAATTAAGAAAAAAATGTTTTTTTAATTTACACGACGATAACGAATCTTTGTAATAACGGATGTCGTTTCGTTCCGTTCTTATTTCCCGTTAATGAGGCCAGTTTTTACTCACAGACTGCAAAAAAAGGATCGCTCGTCGTTCATCTTACCTGGCTCGTCCCTGGGAAACATCAAATTCACCGACTTCCTATACCGCGATGACAGAACATTCACAAGTAACACGCGCGTGCTGTAGGTATGTGTTATGTGTGCGTATCTATGGTCGTCTATGCGCTCATCTCACATTGTTATTATCAGACCGCAAAAGTTACCGTTTCTTGTGCGGCCGGCTGCCCCTCCACTCTTCTTTTCAGGCTGAGAATAACAATAGGCTTTCCATTTAACATTCGTAACGCTCGCGAGCATCATTACATTTTTGTTTAATATTTGAAAACAATAAGAATGAAATGATGCTCGCTAATGTTGCGAACGTTAAGTGGAACGCATTCAATATCGTATAGAAAACGTACATGAGGAAGATATTAATTGTAAGTAATCTAAAAGGGTGATTCTAAAGGGTGATTCCTCATTCAAGACGAAAACTTCATAAAGTCATCAATATTATAATTCATAGAGTCAAAGTTGGCAAAGTTACTTTATTAAAAACTGACTCGTTACCGTTATCGTTCTTTTTTGAAAAGTAATTCGTTAACGTTACTGATTTAAAAAGTAATGCTCGGTCCACAACCTTGCTTTAAGAGGCCATAAGCCGTAAGTCTTAAGAAATTGATTAATCACAGTTGAATATGAGAAAAATAATCGACTGTGATTATATATAGTCAATTTCTTATAGCTTATGCCCTTTTAAAGCAAGGTTGTGGACCGAGCATAACATGTCACCGTTACCGTTACTCGAAAACTATCAATACAATTTTCATTACTTTTTCACCGAGTTTTAGTTTTCTTTTTTAGAATTCTTTCTTACAGCATCTAAATAGCGTCTATGACGCTAATTGATCAATACTAAAAAAAGTAATTGTAACGATAATTCCTGAAGTCATTATCGATTTAAAAAGAGCGAAGTAGCTTGAATCATATTGCAATTTTTCTAAAATATCGAATATAAAAAAGATGTTTATAGAATGGAAGAGAATGTTGATACATTTCAATTCTTCCTAACGGAACACAGATTCCACGATCAGAGAATGCGCAATCTAATACCTAAAATAAACGTCCCAATAATCGAACATGTACTTATTTCGGACACGTAAAATTTATCATTATTAATCTCGAATGCTTTTTTATTATAATATTATAATTTAACTGTATTTAAAAAGTCCTTCAATTTTTAATTCGAATTTAAAATTTGTAAATTCAAAATAGCTGAACTAATATGACCGACGGAAAGGCTAAAAATTCTCAGATTTTAGCGAAATATAGTAGTATTAAAAAGTTTTCACTTTCGCTGATGCCGAATTCGAAATCAGCGACCCCCAAAACCCTTGAATACAACATTTCAACGAAGCATTTTACTCTAACAGCCTCAACGAAAAGAAGCTTCAAGGCATATAACACGGCAATTTTAAGATAGGATTAATTTCAAATGTTTTTTTATTACAATATTATAATTTAACTATATTTAAAGATTACAATTAAAAATTATTGTACTGTATTTAAAAAAGCATTTGAGATTAATAATAACATAAACAAATGTGTGAAAGTTTTGTGTAAAGGTCTGGACATTGGTATATATTTGGTCACTGGGACGTTTTACCTTATTACATCCATGATCCCTATAGGATAATTTCATTTCATTCACCTGTTTCACGTTTCCACCCCGCTTCTCTTCTCTCTCTGTTTTTTTTTTTTTAAACAGCGTCATGTGTTACGCTCGTCGTGACGAGACGCACAATTTCCGCTTGTATTCAAATTCCACGCACGATCCCGCCCCCGTTAAATGCAAAACAAAACGCACGGGTTGCATCAGGGGTTTGCGCGGCCGTGAAAAACCATAAATCACGATAAAGGGGAACACGTGCACCCTCTCTCGCGCGAGAAACCGACTAGGAAAACTATTAACACCCTGTAACGCGCGTAACAGCATAGAGACAAGGGATTAAAGGGACGAGATACGTGATTCAAATGAGTTTTGCATGTGTTACCGAAGACCATGCTTTAATGTTTGATAGACATTTAAAAAGATATTCATATTCGAATGAAATAGATAATTTATATAGCAACAAAAATTTTGTAGCGGATAAATATAATAACGAATTTAGAAAACTGAGTAAATTGATGCATGACAAAAGATTATTGAAAAGTGGATGGACTATATAATATAGTTTTGTATATAAAATATCTTGTAATATCCAATTAAAGAATCATAGAAACAAGCTCATCATTTCTTTTAAATTCTTTCTTTGTTTGTATATAATTTATCGTAATATTATAAGTCGATATTATAATGCAATTATTACAATCGCCTCTCTCTTATATTTTCAACTAATTTTGTAATTAAAAATTCATTGCGGCAAATTAATATTTTTTTTTTTAAATACACATGAGACTTTTTTCAGCGGTGGAAACTGTGTTTTTTATTGACGACATATTTGTTACAACAATGACATAACAAAAATTGTTATTTTAAAGTTACTTACAGAAAAAGAACGTAAACGTAAAAAAGAAAAAATATACATTTAAACATATAATCAAACATAAAAGAACATACTTTTATTCCTCGATAATTATTATTACAAAATTGCGTTTCAAAATTAATATTATAAAATTTTAATGATTCAACACATTCAAAATGTGGAAAACTTTGTTTTTTAATTGTTATAGTAAATGAGCGATATATAATTCTTGCTAATGTACTCTTTTTCAGAACTCGCTCAATTTTTACTCTTTAGAGTGAGATTTCATATCTTAAAAAAATAAATTATCGAAACGAAATACATCAGCAACTTAATGTTAATTATTAGGAACTACCATATGGCGTTGAAGCACGTTAAAGAAGAAATGCTAAGCGTACAGAGAACACGCTGGTCCTGGAAGCACCTGCGAGCCTGACGGAATAATTCATGGAAATAGAGGCTCGACAATTAGGTAATAAATAGTCGGAACACCCAGTCAGCTACCCCGTGCACCTACCCCTCCCTCGCGTTTCGCTACGTCGTGCTCGTTGAAATCGACAGAGGAGTGAATTAATAAAACGACCCCCGGCTGTGTATATGTGCGACATACGTAAATGTGTATGCGCCTCGCCGCGCAGATGTGCCCCTCCGCGCGCGCGCACATCGAAGGGCGCGTTTCTTTTATTTTATTGCCGGGGATTAATGGAATAGTTTGCATGCCCTGAACAATCAATGTCCGGGGATATTACATTCCTCCTTCGAGTCTCGGCAAGGACTATCGCTGATGGAAAGGATGATGGAGAGATATAGATAAAAACATGTTTTTTTAGTCCCGGATAAATTAATCAACGCTTCCGAAAAAGTGTCAATCAGAACGGGATTATTTTTCGCGGAGAAAGACTTCAAAGTGAGTCGAAACATTCGAATATCATTATTATTAATTAAAAATTAGATTTAAAGATTTTAATTAGATTTTAAAAATTAAATTGATTAAAAATTACATTTAAGTAAAAATTAGATTTAATATTGTAAAATGATTTTTGCGCTATTTACTGTATCGCACTCTGAGTAGCCTTATTCTAATGTTATGTCATTTTCAGAGTCTAAGGCCGGTATTCATAGTCAGTTCTTATATTCAAGATCGTCTTAAGTTCAGCCTTGAGGTGTCATGAACCAATCAGAGAGCCGCGTTAGCGTATTAAGACATTACTTAAGATCATCTTGAAATAAGAACCGATTATGAATACCGGCCTAAGAGCGTCATAGTCAGTTCTTATATTCAAGACCGTCTTAAGTTCTGTCTTGAGGTGTCACAAACCAATAAAGAGCTACATTAGCGTCTTAAGACATCGACTATGTTTACACGGACACCCTTAATAGGGTTTAATAACATCCGTAGTTAGAAACTAGCCAATCACAGTCATTCCATTCTTCAGGGGAATAGCTATAATTGGTCAGTTTCATAATTATAGATGTTATTAAACCCGATTAAGGGTGCCGTGTAAACGTGGTCATTACTTAAGACGATCTTGAAATAAAAACCGACTGTGAATACCGGCCTAAGATTATGTTTCAATCTTTTTAATAATCAAAACATTTATGCAATTCGTGCTTACTGATTAATAAAATATTTTGTTCTTGTCGTGACAAAATTAAAATATTTCCTAGTTTTATCTTATTTTTTGGTGTAATTAGATCTATTTTTAAAAGATGATCAATATTTCCAATTTTATTATTGGTAAATAAACAAATGTTAATATGGCTCAATTAGAATAAATCAATAAATAAAAGAAGGGCAACGAGCCAATAATTGGTTCGTTGCCCTTCTTTTATTTATTGATTTATTATTGGTATTTGTCATTATTAGTTAATTAAGTTTTTTTCTTTCAATACTTGTGAAGTAACAACAATTTTTATTAAATATCACTGGTTTTTTTTTAACATATAAGTTTGTTTTTTTTATAATGTAAGGGAATAATAATTGTGTATGCGAAAATAAAAAGATATTTCTCATTATACGTTCAAATTTTCCGTCAAATCACAAATGGGTAGTCTACAGGAAAAAATAGGATTTGATCAGCGAAAACTGACGCGATCGTGTTCATTAAATATAATGCAGTGTCGGCACAATGCGCGACGACAGCTTTTTTTTCTGTGTCCCGAGTTCTATAACAGGGTACCGACACACAATGCAACCGGGTGGAAAAAAAAGTCTCGTCACCTACCAGCACGCCGCGTGAGATCGCAGATTCGAAAAATCTAGGCTGCCATTAATCGTTCCTTCGTAGCGACGCGGTGTCCTTCGCTACTGTACGATGACACGCGTAAATCTGTCGCTAAACGACTTCTTTAACCCGCGACTGAGTGTCAGCTCCGATTTCACATTAAATCGACACGTTGCGAGCGTTAATGTTCTTCACAATGGTATCATTGCATTATAGTAATTTAATATTGGCCAATTTAAAATTGAAAGATAATAATTAATTACTTATTTTAAATATTGAAAGCACTATACTCCAAATAAATAATTAGGTAATAAACTGTCTTTCAATAATAAATTAACCAGTATTAAATTAGCTATTATTATATTTCTGTAAGCATAATATGAACCAATTTGTTTCTTCAAAAAGCTCATAAGAAAAATTTAAAAAAAACAAGTAACAAAAAAAAATGTAATGTATACCTTCTCTCTCTTTCTTTAAAAAATTAATATTATTAATTATAGAATTATACTGTTGTTATAATATATTATTATAATAACTATTACTATAGCTATATTAATAATAGCATAATCGTTATTATATATCAAAACAAAATTACTGCATTGTGATTTTATTAAAAGGAATTAAATTCACTTTTTAATTCGCCCAAGTTCTGTGGATCAAACCACTGTAATACTTGAGAACGTGGCCCTTCGAGATCCTTATTAGAAGGATACGCGTCGACCTGAGTCCCGGATTCTCCCGCGGGCTTCGCTCCGTGGGGTCCGTATAAGTGCGTGCGCTCGGCAAATCGTACCATCAAGCGTAGACGACGCATTGAGCGGAGGCGGTCGTCTGTGAAACGCATTTAGCTTGTTGGTACACAGAACACGACGGGCGAAATGCCCCTGCGCTCTGCGCATTGTGCGGACGCACCATCGGTACGACGTGTGCAAGTGCGTGTCACGATCGTCGAGAATCCGTCCGTCATTTTCGGAAATCGCTTTCTCGAAAACGAGAGAAACCTAAAGTGACTAGATCTATAAAGTAGCGCTGATTTCAGAAATGTTACGTCAAAATGGTCGAAGTGCACATATTATAGTACACGATACCAAGGTAGTTGGTTCATCTTTTAAATTGTACTTACATGTCCCTTCGTGCACTTTCACGCACTAAATTTCTACAGCAAATAAATGAAACTTCACTAAAGTAAATTTTTCAGTTAATATACTGAAAAATCACTGAAATCCAACCGAAATTTGTCTGAAGATTTTGCTGAAATCTTTCTAAAATTTTGTCGAAATGAATTTTTCAGCTAAAAATCGCTGAAATTAAACTAAAATTTTTTTGAAATGCTGAAATTTTATTGAAAAATGTTCCAAAATGTGGAATAATTCCAGCGACATTTTTCCACCAGGGTGACTTGAAATTTTGCCCTTCCATCTTTTTGTTTGTGCCCCTTTCTACTCCAATAGAGCAAGAAAGGACCACTCGCGTAATCTGGCACCTGCGTTTTGTATCATTAGAGGATTACGAATGTACTCGTATGTCTCATGCACGTTCTTTACGTGGAGGATGCATCCCGTGACCTTTCTCTTTCTCTCTCTCTCTCTCTCTTTCTCATTCTGTCACTCTTTCGCTTTTTTCTATCTGCTCTTTTGCCGGCAAAGAGATCAAATTCCACTCCAAGTCCCCCATGAGCTCTTCTCGAAGGCGATCCTTCAGGATCCGACAATGAGATCGAGTCATAGAGTGGAGAGAAAACAGAATCAACAGCAGATGCGGGCCTCCATTCTCGACTTGTTCTGTCAAAACACGGACGACGTTTATAGGTAGCATAATGTGGAGAACGATGCGAGCAAAAGCACGAAGAATAGAGAGAAAAAACCGAAGTGTTTTCCTGCTTGTGCTTAGAAGCGTAATTTATAAAGTGACGCGTGCTCATAGCTGTGAAAAGTATGAGAAGTTAGGACTTTTCATGCCGTATCAGAGATCTTCTAATAAAAGTCTGGACATTGAGAAAGTCATTTTGATTGGTCTGTCATGTTTTAATAATTCCTGAGAAATAGAAAGAAAAAGAGAAATGGATAACAGAATGAGAAAGAGAAAGAAATAATAAATGTATGTCCTTCTCTCTCACAGATTTTTGTTAAATTACCTTGCGTACAAAACTGCTCGTCTCCGGACTCTTATTGGGGGGGGGTCCATAGTATGTACGGGATGACAGAAAATCGTTATCACTGCAAATCCAAGTGTAAAAAGTGACTCCAATATATGTACGTAATTTTGCATAATGGGGAGTGTGTTGTTATTAAAACTACAATGTATCACACGTGTAAATCCATATTTATATGCAGTACAGTATGTTATTTTTACACGGAAAAATAAATACAATACTTTGTGTCGTATATTCACATGAAGAAATTTTTAAGTAATTTGAAATTTCTAACTCGTGATTTTAACATTTTTAATTTTCTAAATTTAGCCACAATATTTGCAATAATTTTATTATCTGTAATCTACAAATATGATTGATAGAAAAAAGATTCTTTCGCTATTCAACTGAACTATTATTTTTTATTTTGTTATTTTATACGTTATTCTTATTTATATTTTATTTTCTAATTATTTGTTTACTAAAAATAATTGCGTAAAAAGGAAGATGATCTTTAATTGCGATTTTCTTTTATGGGATATGCGTTCGTATATAGATATGTCTTTCGGAGATATCTATTATTCTTCGAACTCCCATATCGATGACACATTCGATTATTACAGTTCGATGAACGGGCCGATCGGTGTCGTCATAAATTATCATCGAAAGCACACGACTCTGTGTCCTCCCCATTATGCAAAATCACAACAACGACGGGGTCGTTTCGTCCACTCGAAAGTCGGTCGATTCCTCTCGTCGGGCCCCGAAGAGGTCCCGAAAAGGGCGAAAGAGTCATCAATTACGATTGGGAATAAATCGAAGGCAGATGCAGCGATCGCCCGCAGGGCCCGTCGCGGCGGGTGACCGGTTTCTCAACTCCTCCCCCCGCGGACAATACGACTGTTTTCGGCAAGTATAAAGCGATACATGAGCCCAAATACGATTGTCCGACGCGCGAATTTCGGATTCGTTCCCATTTTATTGCAACGCCTTCAACACGACGATTTCTTTCAAAGCGACACGACACGACAATTTCTTTCAAAATGCCTTGAGGAATAATATTGTTGTAAATTATTTCTAATTATTCTATCTAAAAGTATGTAAAACTGATGCACATATATAACTTTTTAAGGACTAATACTAATAATCTTGTAAAGTCCTCGATAAATATTAAAGGAAATTTTATATTTTATGCTATATACATTTTAAAAGATTATAATATACTTTTAGCAAAATTATTTTCTGTAATTCCTATTGGATGAAACTCTAAAGGTCAAATTTCATTGTAAATAACAGTGGTACAAGAGCGTCATCAGTAGTTCTCTGAAAGAAATCGAATGTATAAAAAATTAAAGTTATATATATATATATATTATATTTTTATATATATTTTGAAAGTAAATAACATATACTAAAATACATTTACTTAGTAAAACGTTCATAATTATTATTGTTATTGATTATATCCTAAATAGCATGAAACATTCTAGTAATATTGTAACAATGTTGCTGCGATATTACTGAAATGTTTCATGCTATCTGAATATAGCTTATGATCATGACACGAGATTTTCGACTAGAGTTTTAGATTTTAAGTAAGGAATTCTTCAAATCTTCTAAATGTACCAAAATACTGTTTCAAAGTAAATATTCATGTTTCTCGAAGCTTCATCTTCATAATTGACCAGATCTTTTCATTCGATTTGCATCTGAAAATCGAAGGCCGACCAATCTATCGATTGATGTCATTTTCACATTTGTGAAAATGTCGTAAAAAATATGTCACGTAGAAAGTATGATGATAAGTTATAATTAATAATAATGTGATTAGATCATACAAAGTAAATGCATTTTAGTGAATGTAATGTACACTTTTATAATATAATTTTAATTTAAAAATTTTTTAGAATACTTAATTTCTTTCAGAGAACTGTTAACGATGTTCTTCTTGTGCCACTGCGACTGTATTATTAATAAATAATATCCACTACACTGAAGAACATATTTCTTTATACTATATCTAAATCTTAATACTATTCTTTGAATAGTACTGAATAAACATTTGCTTACAAATATTTATTAAAAAAAAAATGATAGTTGAATCAAATTAATAGTTTTTGTATCAAATAAATATATGTTTACATTCAGTAAATATTTAGAACTATTTAGAACTATTTAGAATTATTTTTTTAGTGTAAAAATATGTTTTTTTTTAAATAATTATGTCAATCTATTAACGACAATTTAGCTAATTAAAGATAATTAGCTTTCGCAACAGAATTAATTCATTCTTTTATATAAATCGAAAAGTTTGACTCTTACTTCGGCTGAAAGTTTATATCGAATTAATTGCAAGGAGACGGCTGAATTATCAGGGGAGTCTTATCTGTCGAATATGGTTCCTGTACCGTTACTTTGACAACTTAATAAAAAATAATCGGCTACTCGTGTTAGTACATCGTAACGAAGTACGCGATAGCTCTTTTATCTGCAGACCACAGGAAACCGGTAGCGGGTCGAATGATAAAAATCCTTTGCAAAGCCCTGCGAGACATAAAAATGTTATCGGTTTAACACGTTAAGCTTCGTTCGTGAGATAGTTTTATCTAATCATCGATGAAACGTTTTTCGTCACATACATTAGAAGATATAAATATCTGAGATATATTATTCTCATTATAAAGGATTTAGATGTATTATATATTGAAAAGCCAAGTAATTTCCTTTCGGAAAGGCAGCGTCTTGAATTATTCAACTCTAAAAAAAAATATACAATAGACCGAGTAAAAGGTGTAAATGTTAAAAACAGATTGTAATACATTTCTCATTCTAAAATTCCATAACTTTCCTCTGATTTTTAGACAAAATTTCATAATTTTTCAATAATACTTTTAATAATATTTCGAATTTTTTTCGCCTTAATTTGAAAACTGTTAAATATTTTATTGAGAGTACAATTTAACATAGCAATGTAAATTTCTATTAATGTTACTGAATTAACATTGCTTGCATTTATTTGTTAAGTTGGTAAAAATTGCGTAAGTGTGAGGTACGCACATTAAACTTATTTAAAGCCAAAAATTTTAATTTTCCAGAAAATTTTGCAATTTTTTTCTTATTTCCCTAATCATTTTCAATTTCCCTGATTTCCCTGAGTTTTGTGGTAACCTTTTCCCTGGAAAAGAACGTTACGATTATTTCTAATCACCGATTATTTCTAATCACCATTCTGATTGCTAATTTCTGTTGCTACATTTCTAAATTTCCTAACCCTCAATTCTCTCATCATTCCATCAACTCGACTCAGCGCAATAAATTTCATTATCAACTTCGCGCTGTCGTATTCGAATAAAGTCACCGCTGTCTTTCGTATCAAATAATCGCGAAAGGTTACACCCTTCGCAGGGTCACTCGATACTGTCAACGAACGAGTCGAAGGTCCTGAAAGCGGGAGGAAGGGGCTACTCTTCGTGAAGGGCTTCTTATAAGAATTCCTTCATGCCGGAATGCACGGCGTCATCGTGTTACACTTACACCAAGTTTCGCGTAACTGCGAGAGAGAGCTCGTCTCGTTTCTCCCGTCGAACCGGTTTTTACTCGTTCTTAAATCGCGAGTATTCCGCCCTTCGTCTTCACCGTTTATCGAACGATCCCGCGTCGTTTGAAACAATAAAGCAGATTCGACGGGGAGATTCGCAGATCCGATTTGGCGGGATCGGGATAATGATCCCGGATTGTGCCACGCTTCGACGCCCACGGCGTTATTCCTGCAAGGCAAGAACGGCAGAAGGGATCCCTTTCCCGCCCTTCGTGCTGCACAAATACACGCAGGATTAAGGTGTATTAACGGCGAGGATTGCGTCGTATGTTTCAATCGCGATTTAATCGTCATGGGCCAACAGTCACAAATTGCTCATTTCAAACGGTATCCATACTTTAAATTCTCGAAATCAATTTTCGAGAATTATTGTTTGGATACTTTTTATCTTATAGATATCAATCGTTTTGTCAAAGCTTTGAATACTTCCGAAAGGTTCGGTATAAATTTCCTTTTCTTCAGAATTTCCGAAATTTTTAATTTAATTTGAGATACTGGCGGGGGAGGCATGACAGACATGTCCCTTTCCCCTTGGAGTCTTCTTTTTTAAAAATGTTTATAATAAATTATATATTTTTAATATATTTTTATATATATTTTATAGCAAAATGTTATATATATTTCTGAAATGCTTAATCACAATTTTGATATTCCAATTTTTTTCATTTAAGAAACTCTTAGATATAAAAAACATAGATTTTATTATATTTTTGTGTGTTAATAATTTAAAATAAAATGTTTTATGAATTACTCATTTAAATAATATTTTTTTAATGTAATAATTTCAATAGTAATTTAGTATTCTATCTTTTCCTATTTGACCTTTGAAAAAAGTTTCTTTTGCAGTGCAATAATGGCTTTTCAAACTGAATCCGTCAATGAATACTGATACCTACAATAAATAATGACGAAAGTCGTTCTAAAAATATAGAAATTGAGAAATATTAGGATAGGATTTTATTCGAGGTCACTGTATTCATTGTAAATAGTTCATTGTAATAGTTACGCTTTGATTGCATGACACAACAATGATTTTGCTTTTTTTGAAAGTTAAAAGTTCTTTTACCAGGACTTTCCAATTTCTCGGTTAGATTTAGAGTGACATCCAAGGACACCTAAGAGAAAGGGCACGGAGAAATGATTAATAGAACTTGGAACGTTTCTGTCCTTGAGAAACATCAAACTTTCCTTCAGAATCTTCTTCGTGTGTGTTCTACTTTCGGAAAAAGTATAAAGGCATTTTCACGTCAAGGTAAGTTTTCTTTTGACAATTTTGACAATACAACGCGCAACAGAATAATGGGCAGAACTATTTCATCATTTTTAATGGGGGGCGATTGGTTGATTAAAAGATCGACTAAGAAAAATGCTTGTCATTTCTTAATTTAGTGTCATTTCGATGAAGTTGAGAAAATAGAACTTCTCAGAAATTGATTGATGTAAATTAGACACGCGTTATATTTCTTCGAATGTTCTAAAAATATTATTTCTGCATGTGAAAAATGTTAAGGAGGTTCTCCAATCATTTGACATAATATAGGAACTTGATCAAATTTTGAGTAAATTTTGAATAAATTTGTAAAAATCTGTCTCCATTTTATAAAAATAGAGGTATTCCTGAATTTTTTCAAATTTTTTGACCATCTGGATCAAAAGTTATTTCAATAAAAAGTAATATTTTTTTAATTTGTACTCTAATAAAAATATATGAAAATATATTACAAAATAATGATAAAAACCTCAATTTTTTTATATAAGTATTATATGAATTCAAAAATATTTATGTAAAGTTACGTTGAGATGCAGACATTAATTGTTTAGTAACTAAACAAAATATTTATTTGTTATAAACTAATTGGTGAATCTCAATGAAACTTTGCATAAGCCATGTTTAGTTATTAGGTGTACAAAAAAGTTCTGAGCTTTAGATTTCATACAACCGAAATAACAATTTAAATTTTATATATCTTCCCGCCCTTTTGCGGTTTTAAAG